>NC_056750.1:627886786-628181172 GCF_019279795.1 Protopterus annectens | reverse complement strand
TTTTATTCCTGAAGACAAAAGCTTTATTCTGAATTTTTTTTATTCTACTGGGGTATAAAATGTTTTGGACTTAAAGGAAGCTTCACAAGGGATCCAGAATTAGCAAGAAACATTGGAACCGTACAACATGCTGAATGATTCCTGAAAGGATGGTGGATAAACAGCATGTCAGAAATCCTTACATGCAGACAGACAATTCCCACTATTCAAAAGACATTAGATATTGAGTTAGCATTTGATATCTGTAATAGAACTAAGGGCTAAGAAAGTAATACCACAATAATTAAGCTAATAACTTGTCCGTGATTTTCAGGAGGTTCAAGGACAATTCTGATTTTAACTAGACTGACATTGAAAGATGCAAAAGAGGAAAGATAGTCCTAGAAATAATAAACTGATATATGTGAGCTGATTGGAGAGCAGCTCCCACAAGGAGAGCCAGTGTTTTCCTCAAATTAGGTTACGTTGGTTCCTTCTTTTAGACACATTGCTTGGGATAAAAGTACTATTTACTTCCTACTAGGCCACAAGTACATTTTAATATTATATTATCTAGCAAAAGTTCTGAACTAATAGCCGTCACTGAATCAAAAGTAGCACTGCTCACTTTCTGTTATGCTGCAAACTTTAAAATCCTGATGTATTTTCTAAAACATGTATTTCTAATGATTAATCAAAATATTTCCCATTTTAATTTCTCCCTGTTGTTTGGGTTTCTGATACCATGACAGGAATGTATCCCATTTCTAAGTCAAAGTATGATTAAAGTTCATGAAATTAGTATTGTTTTAATCTTTGGTGTTAGCAAGAAGTGCTCTTTGCAGCACCCGCAATGTGCCCAGTACTGACTCCTTTTGGAATTCATACAAATTTACATGTTTCGGTACCATACCTAAGTACGATTTTAAATTCTCTTTTTGTAACACCAGTTGCTCCTACTATTATTGGAACTGTCTGGATATCCTCCTCCTGCATTTCCCTCATTTCTACCTGTAAATCTTTTTACTATATGACTTTGTGTTTCTATGTAGATAAGACATTGTAGTTACTGGGTATAGCAATTTCGGTGAACAATGCTACTACTCTCATCTTTTCCTGGACTACTATATCAGGTTGTCTGCATCTGTTTTTTTTGAACTGTTGGTAATGAGTGATCCCATGCAATATAAACTTCAAGTTCTATAATGCTTTGAAGCTTATATTTCCAAAGCTTCTCATCTACTTCAATATTATGTTTGCATAACCTCCATTGCAACAGTCTTGCCACATTATTATGCCTTTCTGTATACAGTCCTTCTGCCATTAGTGTATCCCAATGTAAGACCAGACGCTGATGTAGTGATTAACCAAAAGTTAGAAAATAAAAGCCGAATAACAAAAAAAATTCCAACTCCAGGAACGTCAATACTTTATTACAGCAAAGCTTTCAGGTAAAAATCCTTCTTCAATGCATTATACTGATATTTTCTTGGTGCTGCAGGTTTCATATATGCAGCTTTAAATATTTGCAGTATATTATTGCTGATGCAAATCTAGATTTAGTTATTGTGTTTCTTAATCAAAATCTCATGTCTGTTATTAAAACTTTGACATATTTACACAACTTATTTCCTTTTTTAACACATCTATATTTTTTTTATCAGATTTATATGTTTATAATCCATTTCTAAGATGTTCCATATCTATATCTCTCAACCTATAAGGATTAAAGAATCACAACTCTGAAATTCAAGGGTCATGGCATAGGACTGGAAAAGAGCCATCCACTCATTTTAAAGACAGATGTTGAAGATGATTATTGAGAGATATACATGTCATTTCTTAGTAATATAGTCATTTCCATTATTATAGTTCTGTATTCACTTGTCTTTCATTTCATGCCCTTTGAACTGTTTTCACAATTTCCCCCTCAAAGAGATTTGAAATCAGACTTCTAAGATGGCTGCACACTGAGTAAGAGCTTAATTTTAGCTCTTACAGTATGAAACCAGAAACGCAGAAAAGGAAGCCAATAACATTATCTTTCTGTGTAAACTCCAGTTACTGGCTAAAAAGTGCAGTGCCTGGTTGGAGCAAAGAAGAAATTTAGAGAAACTGAAAGAAAATTAACCACAAAAGGTGATGAGAAAACTCTGGTTGGGAAGAATCCTGCAGAAGTTCATTGAAAAGCAGTTCAATATCTAGCTTTAGTGCAAGACATAACTTGTAGTTACCTGGAGAAAAAGTAAGTCAAATGTGCTCAAAACTAATTAAAATGAATGAAACACTGAAGGAGTATATCATCTCAAATAAAAGGCTGGACAAATGGAAGACTCTTTAAGCACACATTCAGTTGAGGTGATAAACCTGCAAAAATCACAGGTCAAAATGAAGAAAAGGCTGGCTGAGTATGGGGCTGTGCAAGAAGAGATGTTTCAAAAAATGTTAGAATTAGAGGACAGAGCATATAGAGGAAAACATGAGATTTTCTGCTGTATCAAAGAAACATCAAGGAACAGACTGCATTAATTTCATGGCATCACAAATAAGCAACTGGATTGGTGTTTCATGGCAGGAGTTATTAATTGAAAGGACACACTGTGTGTATGCTCTAAACCTGGCCATGAGAAAGCAGCCAAGCCCTCTAATAGTAATGATACAATCCTATCAACAGAAATAGTCTGACAAAACTATGCCAGTAGGGCAAAGACAGTAGAATGTGTGGAAAATTATTACTTTCTGTGCGTCAGGCAGAAGAGGATGACATTTATTCCATCAATCAGGGAATGTCAAGAGACAGGAGTGAGATTCAAGCTGCTGTATCCAGCTATCTTCAGAATATTTTCCTGGGGGATCAAAGTCATTTTTCAATACAGAAGAGGCTAAGGATGAAATACAAAAGTCTGTCCAACAAAAAGTGAGCCATCAACAGAAGGGGGCTTGTTCTTCTAATAATAAACTTCATAGCAAGACTATGCCAGTGAATCATTTTCCAATGTTAAGGAAAATTGAGAGACTGAAAAAAGCACAGGAGTTGACTGGACGTATTGTGAGTATCTTGGACTTGAACTGGAGACTGGGATTGGGAAATGAAGATGAAGAGGAAGAAGGCTTGCAATGCTGAAATAAGTGAATAAATGTGATACTATGAGGCATCAACCAATTTGTGAAGTATGGTTTACAAGAAAAAGTGAATGAGAAAGCCTGGATTTTTGTTGACTTTGATTATCTTGTGGGGGGACTGAAAAGCATATATACTCAATTTCATGCAATTAATGTTTGGAAGGACACTAAAAGGAAAAAGTAACTGTAAGTAAAACAATTTTTGTTCATAATGTATAGAACATTGTATGATATAAATAGCATATCATATAGTAAAGTATTTTCAGTCATTGTACGGGATAAAGATAGTGAAGTAAACAAGTACTTTTTCCTATTTTAAAGTATTTTTTTTCTTTTTTCATTTTAAGAAATGCAGGCGTTACAATGTAAAAAGAGAAGACAGGCTGGACAAAAGCATGTTTAAGTATGCTATAATTCTGTTCAAGTAAATATGCTATAATAAAATATAAAATTATTGGAATTGAATGCATGTAACAAAAAAACTGGAAATAGACATTTAAAACCTCTGTCATATCTAATAGGTGGGAATAATAACTTCGTATAATGGCTAAACTATCTATTATTTAGAATATAAAACAGGTATAGACAAAAAGGTAAGATTTTTGAATTATATTAAGAAATGCAGAGTGCAAACAACAGTTCCATAGAAGAAACACTTGGAAAGAAGTGTGTATGTGAATTTGATAAAGAAAGGATTTTAGGATGGGCATTCAGCAAAATATCAGGGTACTTATGCTTATTTCTAGAGAAGCTCCAATAATGATAGAAGAGGGGGGAAAAGATGATAATGGTAGATTTGTGGTATGTAAGGGGCTACTGACATGGAAAGAGGATTTTGTTAGCTTACATCTAAATTCCACTTAAAACTGCTATTATGGAGTTTAAGAAAAATTCAAAAGAAATAATCAGCTTTCAGCAGGGAATATTACTTATAGGTGGGGACTGGAACTTTAGTAGTTGGAACTTGGAAAGAATTTAAATATTATTCCCCATGGGACAATAACTGGGTTAGATTACACAAAAGTTATGTTTCACTGGAACATGTGCATCATATGCATTTAACTGAAACATCCAATAGCTACTTCAGATCATGTGCCAATAACTGAGATAAAAATGCAAGGCAATAAAGTAAACATGAGACACTGTCACTTCCCCACCCTATTGGTAAAATCTCCTTTCTCTGTTATCATATTGACTCAGTTCTTAGAGTACCTTCTGCTGTTTAATGACTATAATATTCTGTATGTTTATTGTTATTCTGTTTAATGGCATGACCCCAAAATCCTATTATCTCCTTTTTTATTGAACCCCTATTTTATCATCACACCTTTCCATTTTTATTTGTAACCTGCTTGTATTTACATGAAGTTCAGTTTTGTAGCTGTAAAGTATTTCTTCAAATCAGATAATCCTAAACCACCTTGTTCTATGTGGAAAACAACTTATCCCACTTAACGTTTGCCCTCTTCCTTACTCAAGTATATTAACTTTTTATTAATTGTGGTCAAACCTTCTTCACCAGTTGATAAAAAAAAATATGCTTAACCTGTATATAAAATAAAGATATACGAAACAATTTCACTGTTAATTTTTCTTACACTCTATAACCCATAACCAAGAGGTTCTGCCTTCTCAATTTTTGTATTACCTTTTGTTTAGTCTCTTTCCAAATATGCTTACTTGCCATAATATAATCCTTTTTATTTCATGCACCTAAATGCATAGAGCAACATTGTGAGTCAAATGGGGGTTAAGTTGAGAGGTATGCCAAAACTTATAAACCTATGAATTTAGGGCAGTGGTTACTTGTAGTGATGAAGGGGACCCTGCACGAGCAGAGTAATAACTAGTTAAATTCATGACTGTCAGTTGTTCCTGAGTCTGACAAAATTTTAATTCTGTCCTTCTTAATCCCTACTAGAGCTGGTGACTTCTGGAGGAAAGGTTGTGAACTGTACTTAATAAATATGGAATGAATTGGTGTTATGGATTTCTTTTACTTCAGAACATGTTTATTAATTCACATTATTTATACTCTCAATGTCTAAAGTTAATATCATTAATATTTTATAAGTGTCCCTAATTATTTCTGAATTTTCCCCTGATTCTGTTGAGAATTGTTTCTGAGTCATTGAGAGCTATGGTTACACTGTGTGATGTGTCAAGATTAGAGCTCAACTAACTTGGCCCTTTCCCTACAAATAGTGCAGTCCTGAAAGATAGTTAAATTTGTTGGGGTGGTGTGCCCATACTTCTCAAGTGCTCCTCATTATGAGAAACATTTCCAATTTTGCGTCTAAAAAAATCCATGTTCCACATTGGCAAGGTCTGTCACACATTTTAGCATTAAGAATTTTTTAACTAATATACGCAGTAAATAATGCCAAATAAATCAGTTCACTGGTAGATGTTCTAAGTAGTATAAAGTAACTTATTTAGCTATCCTGCGAGCTTTCTAATCAAAGTTGTTAGTGAGCTGTTTGTAGGTGTTTCACATTTTGCAGATTTTTTTCACATTATGACAGGTAGTGTTCCACATTTTGGAGATGGAAGGTTGAGAGCTATGGGCATGCCCATGGCTCTCAACAAATCTGGGATAAACCACAACAGTACTGGGGAAACATCCACAATTAATCAGGGACACTTTTAAAATATTAATACTATTAAATTGAGACATTGTCAGAATAAGAGAATGTGAATTAATATACATTTTCTGAAGTAAAATAAGTCTACAACTTTAATTATCATCATGATTTATTAAGTGTAATTCATCAGCTTTTCTCCAAAAGTCACTACATTTATTTAGGAAGGATTAAAATAGACTGAGCTAAAACAGAATTCAGAATCCGAAAACAGAGGTAATCCAGAAAGCTCAAGTCAACTGGTATCCTACCTGTGACTCAGAAGGTGACAGCACTAACAAGAAACAGAGTACAAAAGATTAATCCAGATAAATCACTTTAGCTAGCAGATGTAGGCCACTCTCTCCCTGATACCCTTCCTCTTGAAGGAATAAAGACAGCTTGTTGAAGCTTCAAGTACTTTATTCAGTAAAGCAGGTAGATGTACAAGTGTTCTTGTTCTGATACATTACATTCAACAGGTCAGCTATTTAAAGGCAGTTACAGACAACAGTGGGAGGATTGAGGGGAGCTGATTAGAGGAAAATCTGGGAGATGGAAAAACAAGGAGCCCATCCCAAAGCTTAGAGGATAGTCACTTATTTGAATATTCCTAAAAGACCTGTGAGGGTTTACTAGCTCAGCATCCTGTGGAACCTCATTCTTAGTTAAAAGGCTTTTATTTTTATTTTAACAAACAGAACATTACAACACACCATGAGATACCACTATGGAACTATATTTAAGAAAATACTTTCACCTGAGTTTCATCAAATCCATCTAATAGAGTTGTTTATACTTTGATAATTGAAAATCCCTGCTTTTAATTAAACAAGAAACATATTTTATTAAATTATCATGTATAACATTAGGCAATCTTGCATTTATATAAATAAAAATAAACCATAATGACACAATCTCAGTTTCAAACAGTATACATTACAAACCATGCCAATGCAACTGTAGCTGCAAATAGTATACACCACTTATAATATATCCAGTCATTGTCAGTCAACTATTACATGCAGATCATTCAGTTCTTGCCTTCTTTTAAACCTCTTTCCTCCTCTGCGTGTATTGATCCCACACTTCCCATTTTTTCCAATGTAATTTGCTCTTACCCTTTTCTAAACATCCCAATTCAAGTTCTTTTTTCACTGAAACTATCTTTGTTTCTTCAAGTAAAGTTGGTTTAGACTTTGTCATTTTCTAGTAATTGCTTTTTTGGCAGCCATCATAATAAGAATCAGCAAGGCCTTACTGTGTCTAGGCAATTCCAATCAAAGCTCAAAAAAATAATTTGCTTAGTTACACCAATTTCTTCACCCAGCATCTCCAACTGGAAAGTTTAGAGGGACTCTTTAAAGTCTGCCAACTCATTATACTCCCAGAAAATATGTCCCCAGTTACCTCTTTCTTTCCCATCACAGCTCCGACATTTGCTGACTACTTCAGGAAAAATTCTTTGGAATAATGGAAAAGACGAATGTATGAATATCTACATGAGATCTCCCAGAAAAAAGATACAAATGCTTTATTTAGACACAAGAAACAGTGCACGGATTGTGTTTTTAAGTTCTCTCTACTTGAACAAGTAAGGGGTGGGTTATGGGAAGACCGCCTAAAATATTAAGAACTTTACTGCCAGCTTAGGCTGGATTCAACTAAAAAAAAAGGTCTTAATGACCATTTAGTTTAATGAGCATTATCCTTAAATTAAGGGCAGCTAAACTTTAGAAGGGCAAGAATTAAGTGCATTCATTTTTTTTAATTTGTATTTGTTATCGGTTTTAAACACTATGGATTAGCTACAGCAATATATATTTTACTACTGCTTTAAGTAATGACAAGGGAATTAATTTAATTAATTATGTATGAGATGTTACTATTGGCTGACATTTTTGAATTTGTATAAAATGGTTAATAGATTTTATTCTATGTTCTGATGAAGCTTATTGAATTTCTATGTCCCTTATTTTCTTTGCCAATGGTTCTAAATATAATGCAACTAACAAAGGGGACAGAGGATACTGCTGCCGGGTTCCTCTGCTCAAGCAGAGATTATCAGAGAGGACCCCACCCACTTTAATTGTTGCCTCCAATCCCTCATATATCCTCCTAATCAACCTTATAATTTTATCAGGGAATGCAAATGCTTCCATTACTCTGAAGATAAAGTTCAAGCTTACTCTGTCAAATGCTTTCTCTGTATCAAGACCCACCAACAACAGTGGCATTTTCTTACATTATGCTTCCTTCTGGAGCATCAGTATTCTGTTAATGTTGTCAAATGCTTGCTTCCCCTACACAAAACCACATTGATCCATATTTATCAATTTTAGCATCAGTTTTACGATTCTTTTAGTCATTATAGATATGAAATTTTATAATCATGGGTTGATATTGCAATGGGCCTGTATGATGCTGGATCTGATGGATCTTTACCCTCTTTAGGTATTACAGTCACCACCTCTTTCTTCCATGATTTTGGTACTTCTCCTCCTCCTCTTAAAATAGTGTTAAACAAAACCTTCCAAATATTTGTCAGGTTTTTTTTCCCTCCTAGCTTCCAAACTTCCACAGGAATATTATCTATTCCTGGAGACTTTCCTGTAGAGTGTTTATATGTCACCATTTGTATCTCATCTCCTGCTATCCTAACTGTTAGTAATTCAGCCTCCTCTACCTCTAATCTAGGCATATTTAATTCTTCCATAAACATTTCCATTTGTACTTTTTCGTGATTTCCATATTTCTCTGCTTTATACAGACTTTCATAGAAGTTATAAAATATTACAAATACTTCTACAGAATCCCTTGTTTTTGTTCTTGTTATAGGCTCCCTAAGCTTGGTGACAGCCCTTTCTACTTTCTGTTGCCTGAGATGTTGTGCTAAAAGTTTTTGTACTCATTTGTAACATTATTATCAAAAACAGTTAACTAACAGCAATCTTTCTAAACTCATGCAGATTATTGAGGTAATCCCTTATTTTCTGTTTAGCATTCTGCAGTTGCTTTTCTGCTTGATCTGTGAGATTCCCCCTGTTTTGCAGTATCTTAACAGTTGTCAGTCCCTCTAAATAATTATTGTTACATCTCAACTATATCTCCCTTTCTTTTATTTCTACCCTATTTTTAAACTCCACTTTAATTTTTTTTTTTTAATTTCTTTTTATTGAGTTTTAATTAAATCATAACAAATTATCATACAACTATAGTACCATAAAGCATACAAGCAAAAATCATTCTACAAAAAAACAAACTATATACAGAACCCATCTATGGGAGGCATCTAAATAGAAGGTTTAAATGCAGTGAAATTAAGTTAGAATAGACTCATACACCCTTCTCCATGTGTCCCTCTGTGTAGGATTTAGCCTCATGGAATACCACAAATATTTGTGAGCAGACATATGCTTCCCAGCCATCTTTTTGAGACCCTCCCAAGAGAGAGTAGATCTATCCTTCCAATTTAAGGTGATATAAAATTTTATCAGCATAAAAGACGTTATAAGAAAGTGTATATTCTTAATGTCCTTTCCTTCGGGGGGTATATGAAGGAGGGCGAATTGCCATGAGAGCGTAGATTTCTCATAGCCCATTTTTTCTAATTTGACTCTGAGGGCACACCAAAGCTTGTATGAACATTTGCAGCTCCAAAAAATGTGAATGGTATCAGCTACCATCGTTGGGCAAAAAGGAGGGACTTCCTTGTACATCTTGTTGAGTAAGGCTGGGGTGTAGTATGCGTTATTTACTATCATAAGTTGGGTATATCTGAATTTTAGCAGGGGAATAGCTTTGGAAGATTTCCGAATGGCTTGGGCTATAGACTCAGAGGAAATCAAGGGGTCTTGCTTTATCCAATAATCAGAGTGAATAGCATCCTTTGAACATCTGATTGTAGAGATTAGTTTATAAGTGTGAGATACCATCTTCTTTTTACGAATTAGTAGATTCCATAAAACCTTACATAACTCAATTTGGTATTCCTGGATGTCAATATCTATCCAGAATCTACTGCAGATGTCTTTTAACTGTCTAATCATGATGGTGTACTTGGGTGAAAGCTTAAGTTTATTTCTGATGGAGGAAGTATCATCCAACTTGAGTACAAAAAAATCCAGGACGGTTTTACTTTTGATCAGGGGGAATGGGTTCAAGTTAACCACCTTCTCATTCAGTTTAATGTTAGGATTAAGGTGTAAGAGTTGGAGAAGGAGAAAAGGTAAATATAGATTTAGGGATTTAAACAGGTTTTGCGTAGTTTTGATTTGGGACCATAGGTCATTTTGAATTTTATACTTTCTTTTGGCTGAGATGTCTAAAAAAGGGAGTGCCATGGGATTAATGGACAGCGTTTTGATATAATTGTGGTAAAGCTTGACCCAAGAAGGGGCCCAAGTATTTGATTCTTCTCTGAAGGTGGCAATGTTGATTATTCTGCTGCATTTATTTATTTCATATATTAGTCTGAAATCTGGACGTCCTAGACCACCTTTGTCCTTAGGGTAAATAAGTTTTTGGTAGCTTATTCTGATGGGTCTAGGGTGCCAAATAAATTTCGAGAGAGATGAGTGTATATTATTAAAAGTTTTATTATGTATCAGAGTATTGGTAGCATTCAGGACGTAAAGTAGTCTCGGCAGAATATTCATTTTGATAATGGCCACTCTCGAGAAAACCGGCAGTTTAAGTTGAGACCATCTTTCTAGGTCTTTTTGTATTGTGGTCCAACACTTCGATAACCCCTCTTGTTGTTGCATATTTCCATCTGTATTAAAAGATATTCCTAGGTATTGTAGGTGGTCGTTAACCTTTATATTAGGTAGGGATCTTTCACTAGGTAATTGTGAGTAAATGTTAATTGGGAAGATCGTTGTCTTATCTATATTCACTTTATAGTTTGAGAAATTGGAGAAGGTTTGTAATGCATTATAAATTTTGTTAATATCAGAGTTGGGAAGGGAGTAGTAAATATTCAAATCATCCGCGTATGCTGATAGGGGTATTTCGGTGTTAAATAACCTTGGGATATAATGGAATGTTCTCTGCTTGATTAGTAAAAGCAAGGGCTCTATATAAAGGTTGAATAAAAGTGGTGATAAGGGGCATCCCTGCCTAATCCCATTATTAATCACTATCCTCTTTGAACTATGCTTGTTTATTTGTAGAGTAGTATATGCATTTTTATAAAGAGTATTAAGAATGCAGATAAGCTGTGTAGGGAATTTAAATCTTTGTAGAACCGAGATCAAGAATTTTTTGTTTATTCTGTCGAATGCTTTGGATGCATCAATAGCGAGTGCGTAAATAGGGGTATGCTTAATCAGTGATAAGGAAGACATAGCATTTAGGGTGAGGGTCTGGTCAAATGTTTGTCTGTGGTTTATGAACCCTGATTGTTCCGGAGATATGATTTTATTAATCACAGATTTCATTCTATTTGCTACAATTACTGCCAAAATTTTAATGTCTATATTAATAATAGAGATGGGTCTATAGTTATTAGGATTGGTATTATCTTTATTCGGTTTGGGAATTAGAATAGTTCTAGAAGCATTTAAGTGGGGGTCACAAACATCATTCTGAATAATGAAGTTAAAAAGGTGACAAAGAATGGTTGTTAATTTATGACTAAAAGCCTTATAGAATTCGGCTGTGAAGCCATCTGGTCCCGGGGCTTTATTATTTTTAAGGTTATTGATCGCAGAACTAGTGTCCCTTGGATTGATCTTGGCTGCCAAAATAGATTGATGTTGTTCGTCTATACATGGTATTGTTAGTTTATCGAGGAATAAGCTTAGTTCATGTTCGTCTATAGTACTGAGGGTGGGATTGTATACTCCTTCGTACAATTCTTCAAATAGTTTTATTATGTCTTGTGTATTAGTGATATATTTTTGATGAACCTTAATTTTAGAAATAGGGGGCGATTTGTTATGTTGGTTAATTAATCTTGCTAGAAACCTAGAAAGGAGCTGAGCCCAGTGTGAGTAATTAGCCAGGTTCTTGATTTCGTGGAATGTTAAATTTTCCGCCTGAAGTGAAATAAGTTTTATCTGTAGTTGGTTAATTTCTTTCTCTAATTCCACCGAGTAGTTCTTTTGAATTCGTGTTTCTAGGGATTTTAATTCCTCCTGTATATTCCTCTCTTTAGAGGTGTACTTATTTCTGTAATAGGTGGCTTTATTGATTAATACTCCTCTGATCAGAACTTTGGTGGTAGCCCATGATATATCGAACGGAGTATTGGTGTCTTTAATGGCAAGAATACATTTGTCTAATAAAGTATCAATTTCTTCCTTGATATCAGTCTTACCTAGTAAATTAGGATCAAGTTTCCAACATCTCACCAGATTATTTGGGGGGATGGAGCGGGATCGATCTAAGGATAGAGTAATCTTTGAGTGATCAGAGAGTGATCTGGGTTTGATGGAGACAGAAGGTGCATATTTCTGAAATATGTCCGAAATTAGAAAAAAGTCCAGCCTGGACCAGGACTTGTGGCATTGTGAGAAGAAGGTATATCCTTCATTATTCAGATTACCATAATTACTCTGGTAGGGGTCAAATAGATTAAAATCATTTTTAAATTCCGAGATGGCGGAGGAGGCCTGTGAATTATATGAGGATAGGTTATTAGATCTGTCTAGAATTGGATCTTGGATAGAGTTCCAGTCTCCCCCTATTATAAAGTAGTGTTCTTGGAAGTTATGGAGGATGTTGTATAGGTTCATTATAAATTTGTGTTGGAACATACAAGGTGCATATATGTTTAAGACCATAATAGGTTTATCCAAGTAGTCTATTTTAGCTACAAAGTAGCACCATCTTCCCTCAGGGTCAGATTCTTGTTTTAGAATAGTGTGATAGAAGGAGTTTTTAATAATGATAACTACCCCTGCCTTATTAGTACTATTCCCCACTGCTATAATATCTTTGATCCATTTTTTATTACTTATGGTGTTCCACTGTTATTTTAACAAGTGTGTTTCTTGTAACAAAATGCAGTCTAAGTTGGTTTTGAATAGCAGATGAAGGATTAACCTTCTTTTACTATCAGACTGTAAACCCTTGACATCCCATGAGGCTATCTTCCACATAACAATCCTAACATTTGTAGGAGACAGTAAAGGTTAAACCTATTCATGATAAAAGAGTTCAGTACAGAGGGTATAAAAAAGAGCATTCTATTATCTAGCCATAGATGGGTGACTCCTCCAGCGATCATCCAGTGCCTAACCACATCCTCTTTCCTCCTGGAAGAGGTTGGAATACATACATCATTTGAACTAGTTTCAAACATAACAAATAACAACTTTCTAACTACAAGGGTAAAACATATGTATACTATAAGAAGTATGTATCCCAGCTTACTGAGCTCAATTATGCAACGACAAGAGAGCAGAACTGTCTCTAGTAACAATAGCTACAAACTCATTGAGAGCAAACCTTAAATAAATAGATATTACAAATTTTTACTTATATAGGTTAGTAAGACTTCCAAGAGTTATTTAATATATTCATAGCTCTGTCGACATTGACCTAAGCTTTGTTTCCCCAAGAAACAAATGAATTTGTTCAAGTCATTCTTGTGGGTACACGTCTACCTAGAATATGTGTTCCTACATATCCCTATTCCAGGTTACTACTTTATATCATTCAGTAAGTGATGATCATAATATGTTTATATGCCCCAAAAATGTTTTCGTCCCAGACCTTGGGAGAGTCACTGAGTCAATGTGTTAAGAACTGCTATAGGTAGTAACGGCTCTCGAAAGTGAGCTTTACAGAGTGCGTAGGGGTCGTTGGTACTACCGAGTAATTTTTACTACTGTCTGGCTACAAGGATATCATTCCTATTTCAGGGATTATTGGAGGAGGACAGTGTTGTCTCCGTCCTATAGGATACCTTTACTTAAGCTCAAGTAGTTATTTTTGTGCTGTGTGGACCCCATATCGTCCCCGCCCTTTAAGTTGTGAGAACGTAAATGGTGGAGTCTAATTCCATAAGGGAAATCGGAATGGTATTGGAATGTAGGGGGCAATACGGAGAGTCCCGTTCATACACAAGCCATGAGTATTACCTGCCTCCACCCTTACCACTGTATGTATCTATACTTTTCTTCTAATCAATCTCAAAAGCTTGCCCTTCAAGGTGTATCAGCCTCTAATCTTGTACTCATCATAGGGGGTAAAAGTGAGGGTAGCCTGAGGTTGAAGATTGCCAACCGTATGGCCATCATTCCCTTGAAGGCACTGGATTTTTAGGGCATTGTAAGGGACCATATTTGTAAGATCCATAAGTACTATATCTGCAGTAGCCTTCAAACCTACTGCCGGGGGGGGAATATATCACCTTTATGTCTCTCTGTAATAGTATCCCCCTATGAGCAGCAGTCAGGGTTTATTGGTCAAATAAAGTAAGATAAACTAGAGTAGTATATCGTGGCTGAGCTGTAATGCTAGATTGGCTACAAATTATTTAATCCACAGCTATATTTATTTAGGTTCCATTCCAGCGACAAGCACTCAGTTGTTATTAAGCAAGAAAACATGTCATCCCTTACATAATATAGGGAAGTCGTATCAGTGATCAAAAGTGAGTTCCTGGGCATTAAGAGCCCTCTTAGTGTACCTCCAATGTTGTGTGCAATCCAAATGTAGCACCTAAAAGGATCAGTCACTTTAACAAAGTAAACAGTGTATCAGAAACATGAATCAGCTGATTACAAATCGATCTTTTAAAAGGCAAGCCTCTTTTAAATGCAGAGATAATTAAACCAAGCAGTAGTTGCAGACCATCGTATTATCTGGATAAATGTAGATAAAGGCAGGGTAATATTGCGCCCATCCAGGAAGCCATACCCCCCTCCCTCCCCACCAGTCAGACCACTGGTTTCTCCAAATGAATATACACTAGGAGAAAGGAGTGGTGGATCACTATATTTGTGAGTGCTGTCTAGCAGTATCACTCAAAAGAAAGCTGCTAAGCTTCCATCCTAATTGCTGACTCCAAGTGAAAAGATCGTTTTCACCACGCAGACCACCTTTGAACCCTTCACAGAGAGACTAGCAATAAACCTTATATCCTTAACGTGTGTCTGGTTAACTTCCACCTTAATAGCCCACAAGCATATCTGCAAACAGAGAAAAAAAAAAAATACTTTCCAGTCAAGCTCCACCAAGTAACCTGATGTCCCCTAGACGTATTGCTCAGGGATCATAGCAGGCTGAGAGTGGTTAATACAGTAGCTGAGTTTAAGCTGTTGCTTAACAGAGACCTTCTTTCTTATATAGAGTTGACAGTACCTTTCAGCTAACGCCTCTTGACAATTCCGGCGCTGCAACTACCTGTCTGGCATCCGAGTGGCGTTTCCTTATTTCAGAGAAGTACACGCACTCAGAGATGTGCGATGAAGATAAACCTGCTGAACCAAGAAATCTGTTAGCCCGTCCTGTGGCTTTAAAGTTGCGTTGCACTCTGGGAGGCTAGCAGGTACACTGAGGCCACGTAATGCTCGTACGACTTCTGGGAGTTGTAGTTAAAGGTGGTAAGGATGAATCCTCATGTCCACGAGGTTGCGTTTGCGTTCTAGGGCTTCTGGAAATCACGGGCAGCGAGGGCCAAGAAACTAAACACTCAGGGCAAGGCTAAAATGTTCAGGCCCATCCTCGACCTGGCACTTCCGCGGTGATATATGTTTTCTAAGGTAGGTGAACTCTTCTAGGGCTATAGGATTTAGGTAAATGACTTTTTATGCTTTTATTGCATCTGAGTCAATGTTGTAACATCGCTAAGTTGATAAGGTCGGTTTACTTTGTTTCTTTGCCAGGGTTGGTTCTGAAAAGTTTGGTGAATAGGATTGCAGCATCTTCTTTGTTGGAAATTGTATACTTCTGATCTTGGGTTGAGAATGTTAGAGAGTTGGGGTACTTCATTTGAAATCTTATGTTGTTGTTAATAAGATATGCACAGTATGGGGCTAATTGCTGTTTTGCCAGTTTGATTTGTTGAGGTAAGTCCTGTGATATGGAAATTTTCATTCCTTGCCACGTTATTGTTCTTTTGAGCTTAGCTGCGGCTAAGAGCTTGTGTACATGGTAAAAGTTTAGGATTTTAACATAGACAATCCTAGGATTGGAAGCCATCGAGGGGGGTCTTAATGCTCTGTGGGCTCTTTCTATTGTGATCTGTTTCACCTCATGTTCATCTTCCCAGTAAGAGATTAAATATGGATGTTAGCACCTCTGGTAGTTTGTTTTGTTCAACGTTTTCATGAATACCCCTTATAATTAGATTGTTTCTTCTGGATCTAGCTTCAAGATCTAATATTTTAGTATTCAGATCCTGAATTGATTTTTTATTCGTGTTCATCTCATCCTGTATTTTATCTATTTTGATGTCTTGGTCCATTATTTTGGATTCCATCTTATCCAACCTGGTTAAAATCTTGTCAGTAGATGAACCGATAGCTTTTGTCTGGTCAGTTAGAGTTTGAATCGCATCTTGCAGTGGTTGTAGTGCAGTTTTTAGGTCATCTAGGTTAGGGCTTTCTGTTTTACCTTTAGTTATATTAGTGTTTTTATTAGTATCCAAAGCCTTCTGGAATCTGGCCCTTTTAGAAGTGGATGTAGAGTCTTTCTCTGGAGAGTTAAGGGCTGTAAATTTAGTTTTTGTAGTTTGGCTTTCCATATCCTCAGAGGCTAGAGGCATTTTGATTGCTGGTTGTTGAGAATATCAAGCAGAAAGTTAGCAGTACTCTTTTCTATGGTTTAGTTTCAGGATCCTTGGCCTAGCCTCACTCTGCACCGGATTCACATGCGGTCCCAGATGTACAGGCAATCTGCTCAAATCCAGCCCCAAAGGTAAGAGTTTCAGATTTTTTTTTCTTCAGTTATGTGAAACGAAGTATAGAGATAATTAATCCGTATTTTTGCTGGGAAAATTGTTAAGTCTTACATGTATAGTAAGCAGAGAGGTTTTTAGGTGGTGCTCTCCTGAGTTTCAGCACTCCCTACAGGACAGCGGCCATCTTGCTTCCAACTCCACTTTAATTTTATCCCACTCCCTAGCTATATTTTCAAAAAAAAATTCTATCTTCTCTAATAACTCCTGAATAACTTCCACTACCCATTCCTTAAATTCCTCTCTTTTCAACAGATAGATGGAAAAGCACCAGTGTCTCAGTTTTATTTCATAACCCAGTTTTTATTTTAGTTATTTATTATTGGTGTATGATATGAAACAGTTGTTGAGTGTGTATCAATACCTTCACTTAAATGCACATGTTCCTGTGAAATACAAATTCTGTCTAGCCTAGCCCAGTTTTTATATTGTGGGGAATAATATGTAAATTCACTCCAAACTCATAGTACTGAGTTCACATCTTCCTTACCAAATATTTTCATACATTTCTTTAAAAATATACCCTCCTTTGTTATATTTTCCTTTCTGGCCCCCTAGATACATCTTCACTATTGCAAATCAAATGTCATCCCCAACTGTAAGTAATATTCCTTGTTGAAATCTGATTATTCCTGCTAGAATTTTCTTAAGCTTCATTATAGCAGTTTTTGGTACGGTATAAATACATGCCAGTGCAATCCTCCTCCCTTACCAGTAGCCCCTTAGTACTACAAATCTACCATTATTGTCTTTTTTATCCTCTTCAAGTACTATTGGAGCTCATCTTGCAATTAATATAAGTATTCCTCTCTTTCTTTGCCCCAGGTATTTTGCTGAATAACCACCCTGAAAACCTTTTGTTATCAAATTTACATGCTCATTTCTTTCCATGTGTCTTCTGTATCATAGCTATTTGTACTCTGCATGTTTTAATATAGTTCTACTCTTTCTTTTTTGCATTTATCTGTGAGACCATCCATGTTTAAAGACATAGAAAGCATCATATTCTTGAGAGATTATTATTCCCACCTTTCATGTATAACAATTTTTTTATTGAATGTCTAGTTTCAGCTTTTGTGTTATATGCATGTACTGTCTGGCAGGTTAATCTTTTATACAGTTGTTTTTTGTCATCTCTATTTGAGCCTGTCACATCTTACAGAACTTGTTTTATTGAAAACCTTCAAACAAAAATACACTCACACACACCCAATACCCCCTAAAACCTATTAACTTAATAACAACACACAGAAATATATCATTCTTCAAATATTGAAGTTTTACTTTCCTAATAGGAACAAATGTTCCATGTTCCAAACTGACAGCCACACAGACAGACTCAAGCTAACCTGAAAGAAAGGTTATCCATGCTAAGATGCATGGTATAGCCTGTGGTTCTGTTAAGTGCTGTCTGGTTCTGTTCATTGCTCTCTCAGCTGGAAAAAATCTTGAATGCTTTCAGAAAACATTTTCTCCAAGCCATTTCTCTTTATCAGATTATCTGCTAGAGACATGAGAACCAGACACAAAACAGTTTACTAGAAAAAAATCCTTACAATATTCAATATTCTTTTTCATTTACTTGCTTTTTCTTAAAACTTGTTACTAGATTAAGATAATGGCCTTAACCCAGTCATTCCCCTATGCAACAATGAGAAAAAGCACAGTAATTTTTCTTTTGTCATTCTACTTTTAACCAGATCTTTTTACACACATATGTGTGTGTGTGTGTATATATATATATATATATATATATATATATATATATATATAAATGCCCACCTTTCTTAAAACTGAATAAGAAGAGAGAGAGAGAAGACAGAAACAAAAAGAAAAAAAAACAGGAACACCTATTTACATTAGTATCCCCATTACACTTTAAAATAACTGAAAACCATGCACTATTTAAATTGTACTATTAAGAAAAAAGTGCTTTATTTACAGTTAAATTTCTCCCTCCTCATCCCCTCTTCTGAGTATTTTCAGAACATTAATTACATGAAGTAGGGCATAGGTTTAAGAGTCCCATACAAGTTTAACAAAGTCCAATATTTCCATATTTTCTTGTTCTATTCCTGTTCATTTCAACCACATCCTGTCTCTGCTTCATTTCCAATGTACTCTTAATTCTTCTAGTCAACTCTTGTGCTTTTTCCCCTCTCTCAAGCATTTTCTGTTGAACACTGGAAAATGTTCCACTGGGACAGTCTCTCTGTGGTCTTGATTATCAGAAAAAAACAAGAAGCAGAATCTTATTCTGTTTCACAGGTCAGTTTTTGTTGGACAAACTTTTGTATTGCTTCCTTAACATGTACTTCATCAAAAAAAGATTTGTTCCTCTAGGGAAAAACATTTTGAAGATAGCAGTTTGAATGTTACATTTGCTTCTCCACATTCCCTGAGTAATGGGATAAATTTACTCCTCTTCTGCCTGGTGTACAATGAGTAGTAATTTTCCACAAGCACTCTGCTGTCTCCTACTTTTAGTATTTTGTCCTTCTGCCACATTTTTGACAGAATCAACTCCTGCTAGTAAGATTGCATTTTTACTATTAAAGGTCTAAGTGTTTTCTCACAGCCAGGTTTGGAGCATACACAAAATGTGCCCTTTCAGTTAACATTTCCTGTCCTTCTGCCACTGTTTTGTGAGAATCAACTCCTTCTGCTGGTAAGTTTGCATCTTTACTATTAAAGGTCTAGGTTGTTTTCTCATAGCCCAGTTTGTAGCATACACATGATGTGCCCTTTCAGTTAACAATTCCTGTTGTGGAATACCAGTCCAGTTGCTTATTTGTGCTTTCATAAAATTAATACAGTCTGTTCCTTCCAACTTCTCGGGTACAGCAGAAAATCTCAGGTTTTTCCTACATGCTCTGTCCTCTAATTCTGTTAGTTTTTGAAACATCTCTTCTTGTGTAGTCTCATATTCAGCAAGCCTTTTCTTCATTTCGATCTCTGAGTTTTCCAGTTTTATCACATTATCTGATTATCTGTTTAAAGCTTCTTCCATTTTTTTCCAGCCGTTTATTGTTTAAGTTGATATACTCCATCAGTGTTTCATTTATTTTAGTCAGGTCTGTGTGCAATTGCCTTATACTTTTGTCTGGGTTACTGGAAGTCATGTCTGGAGCTTGCACTGCTTTTCGCTGAACAGCTAAAATACTTTTCCTAGTCAGTGTTTTTTGTCACCTTTTGTAGCTGATGTTCCTTCAGGTCCTCTGTATTTCTTTTTTCCTGGCATCCAGGCAGTGCACTTACTAGCCAGTTACTGAAATTTACCCAGAGATCTAGGTCCACATGCTTTCTTTGCTAAGTTTCTGTTTTCACACTGAGAGAGTTAGAATTAAGCTATTACTCAATGTGCAGTCATCTTGGAAGTCTGAAAATCCCTGCTTTTTGAAGCTATCACCATACTTTATTAGCCTTTTTGTAACACAAGCAATATGAAAGGCTATGTTTGCCTTTATGGGGCTCATATTCCTTTTAACTAATTATGAAACCTTTATTGCAGAACTTTTTCCAGTCTGACTTGTCCTTGTCAATGCTTGTATCACATGTTATATGAGAGGCTGTGCCCACTTTTACTGGACTCATATCTCCTGAAATACATTATGAAAGACTATTCTTCCCTTGTATAGCAAACCCGTTTAGAGTGCCTGCTTATAATAGGCTCATATACAGGATTAATGTGACCAGTCCCCTTTCTTCTACTTGATGAAGACAGATATTTTTATATGCAAGGGATGTAGTCACTTTGAGCTACACTAGGTGATTCTGTTTTGTTGAGCAATACATATATCCAGAAAAATAGTTTATAGTGAAAGCAAGTCACAGTGCTCATTTTTACAGAGCTCATGTATGTGCACAAGTATTAGAAAAATGTAAGTAAAGTTTCACACCTCAGAATCTTTTGTATAGTTTTCTGTGCCCATGGAATAAAAATCCACCAAGTGATGAACTGTAGAGTATAAAAAACCTTTAATAAAAATAAGAATCTCAGACTTTCTTTGAACATAGGCAGACTGTGCCTATGGTGTAAAGATTACAACAGTGTGGAGTGGTGCCCTGGGATAACAGTTTTGATTATACTTCAAATTACTAAAATTTTGTTGAATGCAGACCAAGTGGCTACAGTATCTATACCTGTTGTTGGGTAGCTGTAGTGAGAGGGGGAATGCTGCTGGTCTCAGAACGTGGTTCTATGGTGTTATAGTCTGGGGTCTTCACTATCAAGCATCTTCCTTAGTCTAGCAGTTAGTGAGGGCTCTTTTGTTCAGATACTTCCTCTCTTCATGTTCTAAGTGATGAACTCAGGGATCTTTTGTTTAGATTCTTACTCTCTTCAGTTTCCAGGTGGTGAAGTCAGTGCAAAAGAGGGATAGATGGTGCTATGCCTGGCTAGATAAAAAGGATGGAAAGTGAGAGGGATCAAGTGGAAGGGCAGTTAACTAACCTCCTGAGAGATGGGGTGGTGCTTTTGGGCCTGGGGTGGGGTTAGATGATGTAAGATGCTGGTGTAATCAGTATGGATGTGGCTGTCAATCAAACTAGGAGGCTAGTGTTTGGCCCCCTTTTTTCTCACTCTTAACAAAATAAAAGTCCAAGTCCCAAATGAGTAATAGAAAACATTTCCAAAAAACTGAAAGTTGCTGTTTATGTTTCTGCACATCATGAGGTAAAAAGCATTTTCAAACTCATAACAGTTACCGTTTAGATTTGTACACATATTGAAATCACAATCATTAGCTAAATAACTAAATAGAGTGTTTTGTTTCGCATGTTACTAGTTCACCAGATAAACCATACCAAGGTGGATGCGGTGATTTACAAATTAATTTATTGATTGTCTTTTTCATATTGACAGCAGTGATTAGAGTTAATTAATAGTGTATGTTCAAATCCTGGATTAAACAGTACAAGTGTTTTATCTGTATGATTTATGGTTTAGTTTCCTGACTGCAAACACACTACTAATGGAAATGTTTGAGTTTAGACCAGGGTAGTGTTGGGTATTCAGCCTGATCTGCCAGCCTTACTTCATTGTTTTGTGGATGGCATTTTTGTTTCCTTCAAGTGGACCCATAGTAAGCTTCTCCAGAATATGGAAGTGGAAACCTCCATGGTCTGAAAAATCATGGCAGTGCTTTGCTAGTTGTTTTTTGAGGATCTGGAGTCTGATGATAGACAGTTATTGTGCCACCCTGCACAGTTTTCCCTATGTAAAAACAACTACAGCCATTACACTGTACATGGTATATCACAAAAGTAGTGTTACAATTACCAAAAAAAAAATGCTTGTTGATTTTTCTCCTGCTTACTGGAAAAACGTAGTAGTCCTTGTTGCTCGTGTATTTGCAGTAACTGTAAAAAGTGGAGCCACAGAGGTAATTTCCTCTGTTGTCCTTCTCTGGTCTGAAAAAAAAAACAAAGATTAGGTCCTACGAGTTTTTACAGTTGTCTATTGTCTGTAATCACCACCCAGTTGTTGGCCATGATCTTTCTGATTGCTTTGTAATCTAATGTAAACATGAGTGCCATGTTTCCTTTTCTTTTACCCTCCTGTGGATTCTGGTGTTGGTTTCTTTTAAGCACTTGGAGTCTCCTGGGGGTGTCCTCTGCCTCTTTTAAAGTTCTGATGAGTTTGAGGATAGAATTCAGTAATCTATTGCTGTACCCCCCAGTCAGGAAGTCTTGGTGTAGGCTGACTAGATATGTGATGAAATCTAGCTCTTCGAAAACACATGCAATTCTAATCCCCTTAGATTTTATAATATTTCTCTTAGTGATCTGGGGTTGCCTGCTTTTACTGTGCAGACGCATATTAACCCTGGTTGGTTTTCTGAACAAGTTATTGAAGAGGCATTTGTTTGCAATGTCATTAGATATGCTTATGTCTAAAAAGCTGACTGAAGACTTGGTGTGAGAAGTTGTGAATCTCAGGAAGCTAGTGGAATTACTGATACAGATGTAAAAGTCATTCAGTGTGGCTTCATCCCCCTCCTGGATGATAAAGATGTCATCAGTGAAACAGAGATAGCATTTCATCAATGCAAAATAAGGGTTTTGGTATATTGCCTTCTCCTCCCATTTTCCAAGAGCCACATGACCAGGCTTGGGGCCATGGTTGCCTCCACACCTATTCTAGTAATCTGCTTATAAAACTTGTTTTTAGACATAAAGTATTTGTTCCTAAGGGTTAGATCCAATAACCTTCCTAGAACTTCTGTCCCTTCTGGTGATACATTCCTGTCCTTTCCATATGCTTCTGTTACAGACTGAATACAGTAGCTTTGTGGAAGGATTGTATAAAGTACTTCCATATCTATTGTAAACAGGATTGTGGACTTGCTGACTGGAGTATCTCTAATTTTACCTAGACAATCATAGAGTCTAAAATAAAAATTTGTTGCTCCCTGCCACTTGTTTTATTTGGGCATCAAGGTAGATAGATACTGTCTTAGTTATGGAACCACTACTGGTCTGTAGGGAGGATCACAGATATTCTTATGGGGTTTTGGGATCCCAAAGAAGTGTGGTATTTTTAGGAGATGGGTGACCAAAAAGTCAAAAAGCTTGGAATCTAGTGAATCATCATCATGCAGCATTCTTAATTGTTCTCTCAAATTATTATTAGCAACATTCACAGTGTTAAAATCACATTTACTGTAGAACCTGTTATTGTCAAGCATGGCCTCAATCTTGGAGTTATAACCGACTGTATCTGTGACTAAGATGTCTCCCCCTTATTCACCTTCCTGATTATATTATGAGTCTTATCTCTGCTCAGATTTTTTTAGAGCAGCCAGTTCCTGTTTGCTAATCTTGTATACTTTTTCCAAGGTGGTTTACTGAGGGACCTGTGTATATCAGCCTCACATTTGCTGTCATACACACTCAGGGTGGGATGCACATGGGGGGGGGGCAAAAGTCACTGTTTTTAATCCATGTTATACCATTGTCATAACTATCAGTGTTGGTTCCATCCTTATTTTTGTCATTGAAAAATACTTTGATGTTCAATTTTCTCACATACAATTTAACATTCAGTCTCCACCAAGTTACTTCTGTTAAAAGGTGAAAAAGTCAGACCCTTACCTAAGATTTCTTGCTTTAGCCTAGTCAATTGTTTTGTAGAGTGATTCCAGGACTTAGTCCTATTTTATTGTCAGTTCTTGTGGGTCCCTTCTCTTGTGTTCATCTCTCCTAGTCCATTAGCTCTCTGGCCCCTTTCCAGGACCTGTTCCTCTGTTGGTGCTCTTATGGAGACCTCTGAGTCAGGGTGAAAGGCTACTCCACTATGTGCTACTCTGTTGGGGTCTGGTAGTTCCATTTGGTGGGTGCCTTCCTCTGTGATGTTATTCTCATAGCCTATTGCTTCATGCTAGTGGTGGTTGCACCTAAGTCGGTATCAGGTTCCTGGTGGCCCTGATGAAAATCCTGCCTGTTGTCTCCTTCCACATCCCTCTGGTCAACAATAGTTTGACAAGGCTCCCTTGTGTTCCAACCTCATGCTTGGGTGATGGTTAGGTTTGTCGTGCTTCCAGTGCCTAGCAAAATATTTCCCACTATCTTGTCTAGGTGGGTTCATTGTTCATAGGTGTATACTAGGCATTTAAAATCCTAGCCATACAACCCAAATGTAACCCACAAATTTGATTTATATTTGATGTATAGGGGTGATGTACTGGCACCAGGCTAGGAGTGAATTTCTGATTACCCATCCATAGGTCTATGTTGCACATAAATTGTGATAGGGAGAAGCTCTCCTTCACATGGATGGGGAGCCTATTCCAGAGAATGGGACTTCTCTGAGGACTATATCTCTTTCTCCAACATGTCCTATTTATCTTGTAAGCAAGGTCTTTTAATCTAGTAGTTCTGATGCTGTTTGCTTTGTGGATGTGCAAAAGATTCATCATAACAGGGCCCAGAGATGGGCAAAGATCACCTCTCAGAAGTCTTTATGATACTGAGTAAAGAGACAGGGCTTTGAGGTGATCAGCTTAGGACACTGTGTTTATTCCCTGTATTCTTTTTGTAAGGACCCTTTGTGGATGTTCCAATTACTGCATGTGTCTGGTCAGGTATATACTGAAGGGGGCATTATGCTCCATGATGGCCTGATGAGTCAAGTACAGTGTTATGATGACCTCTGTGGACCTCAATGCCATGCCCTTGCTTATAAGTTGAGCAACTCAGAAGGATTTTCTTACTACCATGAACACATGTCGATCAAAGGCTTGGCTACTGTCTACATGAGTTCCTAGATCCCTGACTAGTGAATCAACTTTTAAGGTTGTTTTATTGAGGTTAATGTTACCCCGGCTGGCAGACTTCCAAAAAGGTACTATAATGAGCATCTCCTTCTCCTGGTTGAATCAAATCAGGGGCAGCTAAAGGATATGGGTGTACCCTCCAAACTCTCAGGGCCAAAATCCTTTGTGAGATCAGGTAAGGAGCCATTCAAAAAGGCAAAGTATGCAAATGAGATATGGCTGGTAGCTACAATTAACCATTTCCAATTTTACTGTATGAGCTGTATGCTTATTTAGATCCCATGCTGCAGTAGGAAGCTCACTTATTTTGTGAAGGGCCACAACATGACTACATCCTTTTTGCCACATTTCATTTAGCTCAGACATATTGAGCCTTAAATACAAAACACATCTTCTTACTCATCTTAGGTTTGGGGATTTCTTTTTTAAGAAATCTGCATTGCCTTGTGTTTTTTTTTTTTTTTTTGTTGTGTGTGGCAAATAGACACTTAACTTACCTAGGCTGCACATTTCACATGTTTTTTTTTTTCATTCGTTAATTTGTTTCTTGACTGATATTTAAATATATGGATAATTTATGTGTCTTTGTCTTTTCTGATAAGACTCAAGACTGCTGGTCATTTTCCCACCCACCTTGTCATTCCTTGATTTACTTTTTAAACTTGGTGATTTTAAGGCTGCCCACCCTTACTGTAAATTGAGCTTTATAAGCTCCTCCCTTTCTATACTGCTGTTTATATCTTAAATTATTTATTTGTCTTTCCTTGTGTTTATTTTGAAAAAAGTGCATTTTGCTTTCATTGTGCGTTCTACTGATTTACTTGCTCTGAATTAATTGTCTAGCTAGCTGTTGGATAAGGTAGTGTATTTTTAAACTCTAGCAAGCTCTTTTCTTTGTTTTTACATCAGGAAAATAGTGGATTTTCCATTTAGTGGCAGTGGGTGATAGCTTGGTCTGTATAGGTTGGGGAAACAAAGTTTTATAGGCTGGATGGCTTATTAATCAGCTTATCTTGTTTTTAGTGCCTTTATAAATTCTTCACAACTGATTCTTGAATCATTTCTACAAAGTGAAGTACTTTTATTGAGTAATCACACTTTTATAATCTGTTTAAAGTATACTGCTGTTATATTGAATTCCTTATAGCCTTTCCTTAAGTTTAAGTTTGTTTGTGGTAGCATTTCACTCTGGACACTCTTTTACTGTGCTTTTACATTAGGAGGACTGGGATTATTTGTCTAGTGGCAGTAGGTGTTTACCTGGTCTCTCTAAGTTTTGGAGCACATAAAAGGGCTCTGAGGTAATTGTTTTATTGGTCAGATGACTCAGTAGTCAGTTTTCTGAATTTCCAGTGATGATATAAATTTGGCACATTTGCACAGAGCTCACTCATTGTGCCAGTGCCCTGTACAGATGCTAACATCTGGAAACATTGCTTATTTTCATTATACCATGAACATTTGCTGTGCTATTTATTGTTTTTTTTTTCACTTCTTTAAAGTTTGTATTTTCAAAGTACTGTAAGAGCTGCTCTTCTATGCTAAAATACATAGTATCTAGTGTTTCTTAGTTAGTATTAGGCATCTGTTTGAGGTTCCTTAACACCTGGGCTTCAAGTCAGTCATTTTATATTAAGAGGGTCAAAGTCTGCACTATTGTGGCAGAAGAGGGCTGATTTCACCTTTCTGAGCTGGAATTTCCAGATGGAAAGTTCATTATATGCTTACCTGATTGGCCTTAGGAATAGTTAATGTAAAACTTGTTTTTTTCTGAAAGTATATAAGCCTCATGTTTGTGAGAAGCTGCTTTTCACACAGCCATAATTACTGGTGCCTTGTATGCTCACAATCAACAGAAGTTAAAATTTCCATATAAAACCCATCTCAGAACTTTATCTCAATCCTACATTACTCACTGGGCAACTAGTTTGTCTGGTGAGCAGCATTTATGCATTTAGTTAGGACTATTTAGGTTTAACTTACCTTATAGCACCCAGGACTATTGCTGCTCAGAGAGCATCTGATTTGGTGCTGGGCAGCATCGCTGGTTAGGTTAGCTGCAGGTTACACCAAGTAAGAACCCTCATCCAGGTACAAACACCTTCCACTCCTATCTTTTCAAGTACACATTAGGACCTGCAACCATGGTTGGGCACTTTCCTGCTATCTCTGCATCCAGCTTGGTGGACATGGACATCTTGAGGCAATGTAACAATTGTCTAATTTACACTGAGAACCACTTAATTCTCAAATGGACAAATACAATATGAGAGAGATGTAGTTACACATTGATACTGTAGGCTAGACTGTCAAATACAGACACAAAAAGCAACAAACAGGTTGTCAGTGACTCACAGACATCACTCACTGCACCTGCAAAGGACAACACACATAGACCCACATATGCAGAGATGTTCACATGTAACTTACCCTAACCTCAAAGGTCTCAGGTGCAGTCCTCAGAAACTCTGCCAGAACACAAACAAGACAATTCCCATCACAACACATAAACCCATCTAATTGTCTCTCAACTACCAAGCTGGTAAGACGAAACATTCCACAACCCAATTTTCTGGTCATAGGAGGCTTCATTGTGAGACACATTGCTGCCCTTCTTACCAGGCTGGATAAGTTACAGTTAGTTCCCTTTCAGGGGCCAGGATTCACCAGATTATGCAAGCACTCAGGTCACTTACCCCTAAGTATCAGTATGACTCAGTCATAATCCACATTGGCATAAATGACCTGAGACATACCTCCCTTGGACTGTATGAAAAGAGACATGATTGAGCTCTCAGAATATGTGACACAGGCAGATATAAGCCTACCAGTGAGCAGCATTTTGTCATCTCAAAGGATGATGCCTCAATTCCAGCAGTAAATGATCAACTTTAACAATTGGTTTATCTACTAGTGTCATTCCAAATGGATCCAATACTTGTCAGCCTGGGAGGACATAGTTGACAGGCCAAGCTGCTTTACCAGTAATAGTCTTCACCTAACAACTTTCAGATACTGGCCTAAACATTATCAGGCACTACAGTGCCTTTTGTAGACATTGCCAAACATACAAACCTTCAAACATAAGAACTACTCAGTACAAGCTAAAGGTATTACTGCTCAATGCTAGGAGTCCCAACAAGAAACTGTACTCCCTGAAAGCCTTTCTTACCCTGGAGAATGTTGATGTCTGTGCAGTTACTGAAACATGGTTCAAAGCCACGGAAAGCACTCTGGCAGTGCATGGCTATAATGCCTTTCATACATTCTGACCACCCACTGAACATGAAAGAGCAAAAGGTGGAGGTGTATCTGTCTACATAAAGGATAAGCACACCTCAAAGCTAGTCAAACAGTATGACATGCTTGAGCTACACCAAGTCCAACTAACCATGGGAAAAATCTGTTACTATATTCTTGCTAGCTACAGGTCCCCCACCATGAACCAGGTAACTCATATATCATACCTGAAATTACTAGAATCACTCACCATTTAACCCAGTACCATAGTCATGGGTGATTTATCTCCCCCTCCATTAAATGGGAGGCATACACGACCACTAACATGCAAGCCCAAAGATTTATTGACTTTGTAAATTCAAGTGCTCTGGTGAAGCTAGTCTGCACTTCCACTAGGTTAACAAATATCCTATATCTGGTACTTGCAAATGTGGGAGAATGCTACCCCCCCCCCCCCAGTGTGATGTCTTCTCTGGTAAGATCAGATCACAAAGCAGTCTCCCTTGAAATAAAGGTAAAACTAGTCCCCCCACGTAACCCCAAAAAACTAAGTTCTCCAAGGTAAATTACCCCTATTAAGGAATGGCATAACTATTGTCCAAGCTCCCCCAAATTGAGAAAACACAGAAACCCATACAGAGGTGTACACAAAAGCTCTGTATGCCCATATAAACAACTATAGAAACGGCAGTACCAGAGTGAAATAAACCCTGGTCAAAATGTAAAAACAAGCCAACATGGTGAACCCCTGGTATTAATAGGTTGTCAAAAAGTAAGAGGGAATGTGCCCAACTGGGCAAATGTTTCTCATTAGTCTAAACAAGTGAATCAGGGAACTATTCAAGTCTCTGACAGCAGCCTTTGAGGTAAAAATAGCCACCAAAGTTAAGGATAACCATAACATATTTTTCAGTTATGCCTGCAGTTTTAATGGCAGCACCCAATAATGTGTGGAATTAGTTGTAGATGGCATCACCTATACTCAGCCGGAAGATATAGCAAATCTGCTGGCTGACAGATTCAGCTCAAATTTCACCTCCCTATTACTCCCAGTTCTCCTTCAAGAAATACCCTCAACCACTCCACTGCCAATTATCACCAAAGAACAGGTTGTCATTTCTTTCTATAAAGCTAAAAACACAACTTAAATATAGTCTGACAATATACCAGGATGCCTCTTACACATCTTAAATCAGGACTTATGGGACCCATTAGGATCTCTATTTAACCACAGCCTCTGGATTGGCTTTGTCCTGATAAGAGTGGAGGACAGCAACAGTCATCCTTTTACATAAAGTGGGACCATCTATTGATGCTAAGGACAACCATACGGCGTTTTGTTTTTTTAGTTACATCTGTAACCTACAAGGAAATGTCCAGATTTGTGCTGAACTAGTAGTTAATGATACCACATACACTGAGCCTGTGGAAATAGCTAACCTGTTGGCTGACAGGTTCTGTGAAAACTTCACTCTCCGTCCATGCCACATATACCCCATGACATCCCTACCACCTGTCCCCTACCTTGTATTTCTAAACAGCAGGTCATAAATACCCTCTCTAAGGCCAAATACACAGCATCTATGGGACCTGATAACATCCCAGGCTGCATCCTACATGGGCTCCAATGCGAATTAGCAACACCACTGGGTACTGTTTTCAGTCATAGTCTAAGCACCGGCTTTGTCCCAGCTGAATGGAAAATTACCTTGCACAAAAATGGTGCTTCCACTGACCCTGGGAACTATAGACCTATTAGCCTGAATAGCCTTATCTGCAAGGCCAGGGAGTGAATCATCATGGACCTTATCAACACAGATATAGGTAACCTCCAAACACTTGACCCTACTCAGTTTGGGCTTTTCAAAGGGAGATCATGCCTGTTAAACCTGGTGGACTTCTTCAAGTCAGTCACCAAGGCCCTGAACAAGGGGAAATCTGTGCATACAGCCTAACTAGACTTAGCCAAGGCCTTTGACACTATCCCCCACTCAGGCATCATTAACAAACATACCCAGCTAGGTATCAACCCTTATATCATTAGATGGGTCATTAACTGGCTCGCTGATAGAACACATATAGTCAAAATAGGGGAATCCACCTCTAACAACAGACCTGTAACATGTGGTTCCTGGGACATCTACTGTTTGGAATCTATTTCTCCAAAGTACAAGTAAAAACTAAAGGTCTGTGGCTGACAAAGTTTGCTGATGACTGCAAACTGGTAGTGGTCATAGAATTTCCAAATGATGTCAACATCCTACAAGGGAGTCTTACACAAACAAATGATTGGTGCCAAAGTCATGGCCTTAAACTCAATGCAAAAAAATTATTACCATCCCTTTCAGTAAGAGTGATGTTCCTGCGTCACATCAATACCAACACCCTAAGTATGCACTCAGTGGTGAGAGACCTGGGCACACAGATTGACAACAACCTTAACTTTGATCACCATGCCTCCACAGTGGTAAGAAGGGCATTCTATGTTGCTCATCTCATAAGTAAGGGCATTGCCTCCAGGAAAAAAATAAGTTATAACCTCCCTGTAATCTTCCCTCATCAGGCTAGTAATTGAGTACAATGCCCCTTTTGGTATGTACCTTTCCAAGCACCTGCAGCAATTGCAGAGACCACAAATGTTCCTCACAAGGAAAATTCAAGGTGCTCAGCATCTGTCCTATGTGGATCATCTGTAATCATTGTCACTTTATTCTGTTTCTTACAGACTACTCAGAGGTGATATCTGCCTTGCATATAAGGCAATCTCTGACCCTGCTTTTTTGGAAATGCTGCATACCCGCAAGACAAATGGTACATGGGTTACTCACTCTAAAGAACTTAACCTGGTATGTGATATTAATAGAACCTGCTGGAGGGACAGATTTGTCTCCCAGAGATTACCGCACCTTTGTAACAGACTTCCACTTCATGTCAAACAGAGCACTTCATTGTCCCTCTTCAAATGCAATCTGGATGATTGAATGGGTAACCATAAATTCACCCTGGGGGTTCCACCTGTGACCCTCTTGAACAAAGGCAGTAGGTGCTGATTGTGGAAATAAGGGTAGAACTTGGCTATGCTTGTAAGGGCCCTAGGGCCATTAGCCTAGTAACTTCCTATGACCCGGTAAATTACGGACCATAAGGTTGAGTAGTCTTATATATTCCCAAGTCCGAATTATTACTCACTCACTCACCTTGAAATCAACCCCAATAAAGGAATAATCATTATTGCCACCTTCCTCTCCCCCAGCAACAACCTCCCCAGTATCGAACACCTACTCTCCTGGGCTTCTACTGAATTTATCCAAGAAACCATTATTCTGGGTGACTTCAACTCAGATTGGCTCTCCTGCAATTCTAACAACCCATCCAAATTTATTAATCTCTTCTCCTTCACCCAGACCATAAACTGCCAACTCGTATAGATAAACACTCTAACAAGCTCTCTTCTTTAGACTGGATCATAACTAACAGACCCAACATGGGACTCTTAGCAGGATGCCTACCTGACTCCCTCATCGACCACTACCCAACCTTCCTTTATAAAAAACGAGTGTGCTCCAAAAGCAACATTATCTACAAACACATTACTCCTACTACAACAATATAACTGGTCCCCTCTTAAACACCTAAAATTAGATGATACAGTTCAGTACTTCAATGAAACTTTCCTTACTATTCTTCATAACCTGGCCCCTACGAGAAAAATACATATTAGGACTAAGCATCTCCCATGGTTATCCAAAAGCACAAAATTACTTATGCAAAACAGAGACAAAGCCTGGTCAAAATATCATAAATCTAAAGAAAAAGTGGACCTCACCAACTATCGACAGCTAAGAAACTTAACAAAAAAAACAAATAAAAAGTAACAAACAAGTTTACTTCCTATCCTGTCAGCAAAAAAACATAATAACACTAAATATTTTGGCAATGCATCAACCAGCTTTTAAAGTCAGGTCACCCCCCCCCCCCCCCATCTACCAACACAGACCTCATATCTACTCAATTTAATACACACTTCACCAGTGCAGTAACCTCTCTTCTAGACAACCAATCAGCTCAGCCACTTACAATCCCTACCCCCACCATAGTCAAACACACTCCCCTCTCCTTCACACCCATACAAACTAACTACATAAAACCTCTCTTGTCCAAACTTAAACCAAGCCGCACAGCTGCTGATAAACTTCCTAATGAATTCCTAAAACTGGCAGCTCCTTCAATTGCATACCCTATCTCAATACCTATCAACTGCTCTATCAATGAACAATATGTCCCTCTAATTTGGAAAATATCTCACATTGTCCCACTCCACAAAGGTGGCCAGTCCAAGGAAATAACCAACTACCACCCCATAGCAATCCTCTCCCCCCTCACAAAAATCCTAGAGAATTGCATCCACAACTAACTTTTAAGCTACTTCCTTAGCAACAACCTAATTTCTGCCTCTCAGCACGGCTTCCGACCTAAGCACAGTACAAGTACAGCTCTTCTAGCCTTCTCTAACTCTGTCCATCATCATATAAACGAAGAACAGCAGGTCGCTTCCATATTTCTTGACATATCAAAAGCCTTCGACACTGTCTCCCACCAGCTACGTCTTAATAATTTTCTTCCTACAGCCTCAGCTTACCCTCACTAACCTGGTTCCATAGCTATCTTTCCTACCATCAACAAGCTACTATTTGGGACACCTCACTCTCCCCACTGCTCCTCATCTCTGTGGGAGTCCCTCAAGGTTCCATTCTGGGTCCACTTCTCTTTATCATTTTCACTAATAACCTCTGTAAAGCAACACATTATGCCTCCATAGTACAGTATGCTGACGAGACTACCCTTATCTGTTCTGCTCCCACCAACCTAGAACTCCAGTCAAGAATGCAATCAGCTTTTCAGGATATTGAATCCTACCTCTCTCAACATCAACCCATGTTAAATCCCAACAAAACCAAGCTTATAGTATTTAGTAATAAAAAATCCAAAACATTGCAACTCCCTCTATCCATCACCTCTGCAAACGGTACTAAAATTGCCCCCACTAACCACACAAAACTCTTAGGTATTACCATTGATGAGAACCTTAAATTTTATATACATATTGCCCAAACCATCAAAAAAGTACACATCAAATTAGGTAGCCTCTCTAGAGCTAAACCATTCCTAACACCCAATGCCAGGCTTGCCACAGCATGCACACACCTCCTAAGTATGGTTCCATTGTCTTCACTAACCTCCGGAAATCTGACATCAATAAACTGGAATCATGCTATCACAAAATTTGCCACCAACCTCCCACACATATCCCACCACTCCTTATCTCTTTCAGCTTTAAGCTGGCTAGAGCTACCATACCTTCTGACTCACAACCATCTAGCCTTAGCCCACAAAATAATCTACCAACCCAATAAATGCCCTGCAATATCCTCCTTCATTCAACCTAACCCTAACAGTCGAGCTCTCAGATCCTCCAGCAAACTCCTACTAAAGGTATCCAACTCCCAAAACCAACACGGCGACTCCATCTATTCCCACAATATAGCTAAAATCTGGAATACCCTACCAGAAACTATAAGGAGCACACCCTCACATGACCAATTCAAATGTCTACTAAAACACCACCTTAGCAATCACTGGCTATGCTCCTGTCACTCCCCAGGTTAAACCCTTCTCCTTTCCTGTTATGTTCTATCCACAAAGTCTCATCATCTGCTGCTTTTTGCTGTATTAGTACCACGTGTTTACCATCCCAGTAGCTCACTCAACTCCCAACTGTACTTTACTCTCAGCTTCTGGGTTATTGTGGACTGGACTGTTTCTATCTGCAGGTCTGCTTCAGTTCCCACTGTCCTGTATTTTTTACTGCACCCACAACATTTGTAATTATTTAGACTCACGGATGTAATGTTCTTGTCTTAATATTGTAAACATGCATTGTATTTTTCTGCTGATGTTTTTGAATGTAATTTTTTTTTCTCAATATTGTAATCACGCATTTGTATTTTTTGTCAATGTTTGAATGTAAAAATTGCCTGATTTTATATTTCTGTGGAGCTTTTCTCCCCAGGCCTGAAAATGGGCCTCTGGCCCAGTCGGACATTCCCAGTCAACAAAATGTAATAAAGGAAGAGAAAACCTGTCTGGTGGGCATCTACAATAAAAAAACTCTACAATAAAAGGAAAGTAAATTGCTGTCCAGGACCAAGAAGGAGCAGGTGTCTAATTGGAAGCAATCTCTCTGTAGCCTGAACAAGCAAATAAGAGCAATGGTGAAGTCCTCCTAAGCAAACTTTGAGTCCAAACTGGCCACATCTACTAAAGGCAATCATAAGGTTTTCTTCACATATGTCTGCAATCTCAAGGGAAGCACCCAGATCTGCTCAGAACTGGTGGTCAAGGACATCACATACACAAACCCTGTAGATATAGCCAACCTGCTGGCAGACAGGTTCAGTGAAAACTTCACTTCTCTGCCCCCCCATCAGTATGGGACTTGATAACATCCCGTGCTGCATCCTACATAAACTCAGGCAGGAACTTCCAGCACCATTAGGCACCATATTCAACCAAAGCCTGAGTACCAGTTTCATCCCATCCGAGTGGAAGACAGCTACTGTCACCCCTTTGCACAAAGGTGGAGCATCCACTAATCCAGGAAATTATAGACCCATCAGCCTCACTAGCCTGATCTGCAAGGCCATGGAGCGGATTATCATGGACCTCATTAACAAGGGCATTGGCAACCTTCAAACACTTGATCCGACACAGTTTGGTTTTGTCAAGGGGAGGTCTTGCCTGTTAAATTTGGTTGACTTCTTTGAGACAGTCACCAAGGCCATAGATGAGGGGAAGATGGTGCACACAGCCTACCCTGACCTGGCCAAGGCCTTCAATACTATTCCCCACTCAGGTATAATAGATAATCTCTCTCAACTAGGCATCAATCCATATGTTACCAGATGGGTAGCAAACTGGTTTACTGATAGAACCCACCTAGTCAAAATAGGGGAAGCCACCTCAAGTAGTAGACCTGTAACAGGCGGTATACCCCAGGGATTGGTCTTGGGGCCTCTGCTGTTTGGAATATACTTCTCAGAGGTGCAGGCCAAATCTAGTGGGCTATGGTTGACCAAGTTTGCAGATGACTGCAAGCTGGGTGTTGTCATCAATTCCACTAGTGATGTGGACATCCTCCAAGAAGGTCTCACCCAAACGAATGACTGGTGCTAGAAACATGGCTTCAAACTGAATGCCAAAAATGCATCATCATCCCTTTTGGGAAGAATGACGTCCCCACAAATGATCACATTGATAATAAGGCATTAAGCACGCAATCTGTCGTGAAGGACTTGAGAACTCAGGTTGATAGCAAACTGAATTTTGACCACCATATTGCTTCCGTTGTACGGAAAGCTTTCTACATGGCCCACCTCATTAGTAAGGGCATCTCATCCAGGGACAAGTTGGTCATAACATCCCTGTATTCTTCCCTTATAAGACTGATTATTGAATACAGTGCTCCTTTTGGCATGTACCTCGCAAAGCACATGCAGCAGCTGGAGAGAACACAGAGATTCCTCACCTGGAGAATCCAGGGCCTCAAACATCTACCCTACACAGATAGGCTAAAAGCCCTGTCCCTTTACTTAGTCTCCTATAGACTCCTCAGAGGTGACCTCTATCTGGCATATAAAACAATCTCAAACACCACCCTGATGGGACTGCTGCATATCCTGAAGTCAAGCACCACTTGAGTAACCCACACACGAGACCTCAACCTGGTCTGTGACATCAATAGGACTTGTTGGCAGGACAGATTTGTGTCCCAGAGACTCCCCTTTTTGTGGAATAGACACTCTCCACGTAAAGCAGAGTACCTCATTAAACCTTTTTAAGTGCAACCTGGATAAGGAACAACTGGGATTCCGCCTATGTCCCTGCTGGACAGTTGCATAGGGTGCTGACTTGTTGGAACATGGGCTAAATTCTTGGCTAGGCTTGTAAGGGCCTTGGGGCCAATAGCCTAGTAACTTTCTATGATCCTATGACCTGCTCTTGACAAAACAAAATTGGGTTGGTTCCAGTGTTTGAAGGTTTCCTATGTCTTTATTGATCATTTCCATGATAATTCTTCCCCTGGCTTTGCATATCAGACTTATGTATCTGCAGTTACTAGGGGCTGTAGAAGGCCAGCCTTTGTGCAACTGAATGACTGTTGCTTTTCTCCATTCATGAGGCACAAAGCCAGCTTGGAGGCTGCAGTTAAACAGCAATTTCAGTGGGCTTGATAGGTCATGTTCCAACCCAAATGGAACTGCTACATATCCGCAAGCCAAACAGCACAAGGGTCATCTCATATTGGAATTAAACTGAGTGACTCAAACAAAACATGCTAGACAGATACGTGTCTCAGAGAGTGCCCCTTCTTGAACTGGCTACCCAGTCACATTTCCCTGGTCCTCTTTAAACGCAGTTTGGATCAATGGGTGGGAAATCGGAAATGTATTCCTGGGATAGTGCCTATATCACTTACCGACAGTGGCAGTCTGTTTCTCAAGCTTTGTAAGGCCTTTTAAGCCGTTAACTAATCTCCTATGAACCTGTGATCTGAAACACATAATTTAAATAAAAAAATATCCAGATGTTATTTCTCCAGCACATCAGCTAGCTTCAATGGTTTAAACAGCTGAACAAGAAATTCCGCAATCTTAAATTTAAGTCTAAAAAATCACTGCTACTAGCACTTTTAAGCCCCAAAAAAAGCTTCATGAGGTGTTTTACCTTCCTTACTGCAGGGGTGCTGTACAGTCAGAAGCAGTGCTTCGGCACGTGTCGTTCAATTCCGTTGCCATTCGCTCTATGGTTGTTAATAGCGTTGCGTTACTAGGGAAGAAAAGTAGTACGGACGAGTATGCTTTTTGGAGGTATGGTTGTAAATTATTTTATTTATGTTTAATTTGATTGCATATGTATGTCTTTAATGCTTTATAATGTCGGGATAGTAAAGCATAAAATTACTGACTCGTTGTTTATGACTTGCATTTAAGTGATGGATAAACACTATTGATTACTAAGAAGTATATTTATTTATTTTTTTTACCACGTAGAGAGATGTTTGTTTTTTTGACTGTCGAAAAATATTTTAGTTATGTTACCTACAGACAACAACGATAATAAAATATGTAGCAACTTGCATGCGAGCTGTGTGAGAACGTCTATTAGCCTGGGAAAGTATGTTATACTTCTGTAATATGCGGAATTTTTAGACAAAATTCTAATTTGCTTTCATATATTTTTAAGCTCAACTCGAAAAACAGTCCAGTGTCTTGGAAATTGTGTATTTGATGATGTAGTCAGGCGTAATGTTTGTACTAAGCGCTGTACGCTTTCTCCCTAATCATCTCGGAAAGATTATGGATTAATGAGGTTACTTAGAACATGCCTGCAGCTGTCCAAAACTAACGCCTGTACCATAGATTTGTATATCAGTTGTTTAAATATGATAAGCTTGATTTACTTAATTTATTAAATGCTACTTAACCACACTAATTGATGACACTACAATGATCCGTTTCTACTGTTTGTATTATGCAGTGTGGAGTCAGATAAAATATACACAGTATTGTCAATCAGCTAGATTACCTTTGAGCAGCAAAAGCTAAGGCACTGATAATCCACTTCAGCTGCTGTCTAGACCATGTAGCACAAAGATGGATAGAAACGTACGGTATTTGCAATGACGTAGATTCATACCTCTCAGGTGTACCTCATTACGAGGAACGTTCCTCATTTGGAGTCTTGAAACATTCATGTTCCACAAAGTTCCAAAGCAGATGACGTCAAAAAATGCAGTTGAAAACATTACATTGAAGTAGTTAACATATTTAATTAAATATATCTACATAAAGTTTTGCATCGAATTTACACTAATAGAGTAAGCAAGTGAAATGAGATCTTAATTTGGAAAATAATGGAAAGTTAGAAATTGTAGGGTTAATATTTTGTATATCATAGAAAGTAATATTGTTATAGAGTTTATTTCATTGAAGTACATTCCTTTAAATAAGCTCAAGTTAAGTATTCCTGGTGATACATACAAACAAATGGATTGATTTATAATTGACCAAAGTTTTGACAACAAGGTCTTATTCTTTAAAGTGACATCTTTTGAGACAAAAGTACATACCTTTGTAAATACATGTAAATATTTTTGCAACATATATTTATATTTTCTAATAAAAATGTGGATTAATCCTCAAAGTTCCACATTGAAAGGATCTGTCACACATTCATTGTTAGCAATTTTTTAACTGATGTCTATGGTAAATTAGAACTGAATCCTTCTTATTCATTAAAATAACTATTATATAATTAAAAAATATCACATTTCAACCACCCAATGAGCTTCCTAAATTAATTTGTTGGTAAGCTGTTAGTGAGTGTTCCACATTTTGCCCATTTGTTTCATATTATGAAAGGTAGTGTTCCTCATCTTGGAGATGGAAGGTTGACAGCTATGTATAGATTGTCATGAAGATGCAAAGGCACTGTTTGTTAGTGCCAACTGTCATCCACAGTCAAGGCACGCATTGTTGAGGTTCACATAAAATCATAGATTGTAGATGTAATAATGCATTTAGGCGTCAGCAGTTGAAAATGAAGTGATTTAAGTATGTGACCATTTTGAAGAGATGTACTTATGTTCTCCTGGACACCCACCTTATGCTTTATGGGGGAAAAAACATATGCAGTGATGTTAAGCTTTTAATCAGGGACCAGTCTCATTCTTTATGCAGGTTTGGTCATAGCTGATTTAATTGACAGTGTGATACAGCACATGCACAAAATAGTGACAGCTCTGGGGCTTTTTTGCCTTATTACGCAAAAGCAATTGTTACTTTTGCACAGTTCTTAATTTAACAGTAGCTGTTTTATATCTGTTCTGCATTCTCATATTTTTACTTAGATTGTCTGTTGGTCCTAGGCGTGTGTGCATGCGTACAATTAATGTGCCCAGATTAATGTCATTTCATCATTAGATTGTGATGCATGGTTGCTATTTTGTATATTAGGCTCATTAATATTAAATAGGTTCATAGGTAGGTACTAGGCTATCTGCCCGAGGGCATTTATAAGCCTAACCAGAGTGTGTCGGCTTAAGCCGCCCCATTGATTAATTAACTGAGCCTCTGTCAAGCAGAGCCAATGAAGTGATCCCAGGGGTGTACTTTCTGTTACCCATCCACTCGTCAAGGCTTCTCTTGAAGAGTATTAGTGAGGGGCTCTGCCTAGGCTTCTCTTGAAGAGTGTTAGTGAGGGGCTCTGCCTAATGTAGTTAGGAATTTTGTTCCAAAGCATCGGGAGTCTCTGTGACAGGAATCTATCCTTCCAGCATGTTCTATTTATTGTTGTGGCGAGGTTTAGCTTACTAGAGCACGTGGCTCGCAGTGACTTGGATTTCTTTAGGTGGAGCATGTCCATCAATTCTGAGTTGGACATGGCTTTGTAAGTCAGGCAGAGATCACCTCTGAGTAAGCGATATGCCACTGAGTACAGCCGGAGTTTTTTCAGTCGGGCTGCATAGGACATATGTTTGAGGCCAGTAATCCTCTTGGTGAGGTGCTTTTGTGGTCTTTCAAGCTGTTGGAAGTGTCTTGTGAGGTATATCCCAAATGGGGCATTGTACTCTATGATGGGTCTGATGAGTGACGAGTAGAGGGGCACTATGACCTCTTTATTTCTAGATGCGAATCTAGTAATTAGATGGGCCACATAGAAGGATTTCCTAACTACTTTGGCAATATGATTGTCAAAGGAGAGATTACTATCTACCTGGGTCCCCAGATCTCTTATTACTTCTTCTGTATTGAGGGGCTGCCGCCTATGTGGTAATTCGTGGGTGTTTTGTTTTTCCCAAACGGGATGACTATGCATTTTTTGGCATTTAGCTTGAGGCCATGACTTTGACACCAGGTGTCTGTCTCAGTAAGGCCTTTTTGAAGGATGTCCGTGTCAGCCGGAGAGTCAATTATGGCTCCCAGTTTGCAGTCATCGGCGAACTTGGTTAGCCATAGCCCTCCTGTGTTTGCCTGTACTTCTGAGAAATATATGCTGAACAGTAGGGGTCCCAGAACTGAGCCTTGCGGGACACCACTTGTGACTGGTTTAGAGTCAGACCTGGAGCCTGCTATTCTTACCGTGTGAGTTTTGTCTGTAAGCCAGTTGGCAACCCATCTTGTGATGTAGGGGTTTATGTTCAGGCTGGTGAGTTTTTCTATAATACCCGAGTGAGGAATGGTGTCGAATGCCTTGGCGAGATCAAGGTAGGCTGTGTGAACCACCTTTCCCTTGTCTATGGCCTTGGTAACTGTCTCGAAGAAGTCAACCAGGTTTAGTAGGCATGATCTACCCTTAACAAAGCCGAACTGGGTCGGGTCAAGTGTTTGGAGGTTCCCAATGTCTTTGTTAATGAGTTCCATGATGATGCGCTCCATAGCCTTGCAGACCAGGTTAGTCAGGCTTATGGGGTGATAGTTACCAGGGTCAGTTGTGACTCCTCCTTTGTGGAGCGGAATAACCATTGCTGTGTGCCATTCTATGGGCACATAGCCTGTGGAGAGGCTGAGGTTGAACAGCGTGTTTAGGTGGGGGGTTAGTTCGTGCAAGATGCAGCCTGGGGCACCATCTGGCCCCATTGATGCTGTGTTTTTGGCTTTTGAAAGGGCTGTTTTCACGTGTGCGTCTGTGATTTCCCGGACACTACACTTTTTCGGTATTGTTGTGGGCCCTTTTGAAGGTGAGAGGGAGGTGAAGTTTGCACTGAATCTATCTGCCAGTATGTTGGCAATATCAGTAGGTTCAGTATATTTTGTGCTATTTTGCACTATTTTGCACTATCTCAGAGCATATCTGCGTGTTGCCACTTAGATTTTTGACATAGCTAAAAAAGGCTTTGTGGTTATCTTTCGAGTCCTTGGCTATTTTTTTTCTAAGTTAGCCTTGGATGATTTTATGAGGGACCTTAGTTGCTTACTGATACTGATCAGGGATGTCTTTCCTTCTTGGGATTTGCTTTTTTTCTGAACTAGTTTCCTCCTTTTGTTGTATAACCTGTTTATGGCAGGGGTCCACCAGACTGGTTTCCTTCTCTTAGGGGAGTGAGTCTTGGTTTTGCTAGGGATGGCACGATCCATGCATCCTTGTAGGTGCTCATAGAGTGCAATTGTAAAGGATTCTGCATCTTGGGCAGTGTTATCCTTTAGCATGGGGGCTGTGAAGCTTACCACCTCTGACTTAAGTAAGGTGAAGTTTGCTTTAGAAAAGTTTTTCACTGTGGTTTCCTTGGTTGGGGGTGGTGGTGGGGTGTGGACATCCAGGGTGATTAGTTTATGGTCTGATCTAAAAATTGACGGGTTGATCTCTGGTACAGAGCACCTGTCGCCCATGTTGGTGATGACCAAGTCCAATATGTTGTGGCCTCTGGTAGGGGAGTTTACCAGCTGATCCAGGCATTTTGAGTGTAAAGCATAGTAATGGTATGGACATTTCAAAATGTTTTATAATGCAACATGACTAAGCTATATTTGTTGGAAGTGAGCCACCCTAACAAAGAATGAACTAATAAAAGTACAAAAATATAGTAGGTAAATGATGCAGACTGTCTGGTGTATGTGTGCTTTATTTATATACATATTTTTAGTGGGGATGTGGGTTAAGGGGACAACAGAATGAGTGAGCATTTGAGTCAAAAATGGAAATTTCATTAGACAGTCTTTAGTGTATGTTTTTCAGATCTGATGAAGCACTTATTGACTGGCTGCATCTGAGCAACATAGATAATTTTTTTTTACAAGTAAGCTTTACACTTCAGCTTTAATAAATATTTCTAAAATGTGTGTTATGGCATTTTTATGTCAGAACTTCTTTGCTATGCATTAATACTTTTGCTAAATTAACTTTTTTATGCTAGAAAAGCAGAGAGATGGCAGTGGGAACTTGTTTTTATTTACTGATTTTATTTTATTCAATGGGAGGTAGAACTAGGCAGGCACCATTTACACTGTGGTCCTTGGGAGAATAGCTTCAGACATAAAAGATGTTTATTGCTTTTTGCTCCTCTGACTTGCTGGCCCTCAAGCCCTTCCCTATCATATTTAGCCTATTTGTTTTCCCCATATGAGAGATGTACCCAGTACCATACATGGAGTGGTAAGAACAGCTCAGGGAAGCCATCCTAGACTGGTACCCTGACAACAGAGGGCATTTATCATCAGCTTCTCCACAGGGGCCTTCAGTGACATTCAGCCCTATGCGTACTTTCTCCTTCATGAGATTGGGTGGAGGGAAATCTCACATCTTCCCCTCAGTGCCTTTGCTGCTTCTAACAAGTTTCTGTTTGTCCCAGGGCATTAGTGAGGTAGCTAGCACCCCCTCCCCCAGCTGAGCACACTCATCTTTCTGTGTGAGCTCCACCAACAGCCTGAGTTAATATACAAGCTCAAGTTGCCTGGGTTGTAATTAGAGCTTTATCCCTTTATGCCACAAAGCTAACAATAGGTCTACCGTATGAGTATAATTTCCTGAACATGCACATGGACATACCCAATGAGTGGTATGACAGTTAAGGCAGGTTCATTTGCCCATACTAAATGTGCACCAGTTGAAGAAATTTGTAGATGCACCATTACAAAAGCGATTATATAATGGACTCACAATAGAGAGAAATGACATTTTAAAACATAAATAAAATTTGTATAGAAGTGGTCAGGTGGGCAGAAAAAGAAGAGATTAAGAAATGTCCAGAATAAAAAGAAATATGGAGAAAAATTGTACTGGATATCTTTTAATGTGAATAGGAAACGGCTCCAAACTATTACATGGAAAAAAAGAGTTTTCTTGAAATGGACTGAGAGTTGATTTGGTGCAATGAGCATGGCAAGTTATTTCACAATTGTAGAGGCTACCAGAGGAAATTGGGGCTTCATCAAATCAACTATGAAAAGAGGATTTCTTAGTAAAAAGTGAGTTTTCTGATCATTGGTTCCTTGTTGGTGTGTACCATTAATTCAAAGCATTGACAATTACATCTTTGCCTCTTTTTAATGTCTCCAAGTCTTTTGGGTTCTAATACAAGTCAAAATATGATTAAAGTTCATGAAGTTAGTATTGTTTCAATCTTTAATGTTAGCCAGAAGTGCTCTTTGCAGCACCTGCAATATGCTCGGAATTGACTCCTTCAAGTCATACGGAGTTACATGTATCGGTAACATATCTAAGTACAATTGTAAATTTTTTTAAGACCAGTTGCTCCTACTACTGTTGGAACTGTCTGGGTTCCTTCTGCCATGTTGCACTTGTTTCTGCCTGCATATCCTGGTATTTTATAATCGTGTTTCTCTCGGTACATAAGACAGCCCCCTTTGAATTTTTATCCCTGGAATAATAATTTGTCCTTTCACGGCTTAACTGCAAAGTGGTTTGCCACTGTTTAATGGTTGCTGTAATCTAATCGATCAGTGTAGTGTATCTACATTTTTAAGCACACTCTTATACGTGAATGTGATATACTCTCAAATGTGTTTTTGTAGTCTATCCACGCCATACTTAGATTCTTTCCCTTTTTACAGTTCTCCGTTATGACTTTATTTAATAACAAATGGTCCTTTGTTCCATATGATTTTCTTTTGTTACCCTTTTGTTCTATTGCCATGATTGAGATTTTTTCCAAATGACTATAAACATTGTCGGTATCAGTTCCAGTGTATAATTTATAAGTCATTGGAAGGCAAGTTTTTGGTCCATAGTTTTGTAGGATAGCTTGCAGGTTCACTCTTGAGTAGGGGTATTGTTTTTCCAGTAAACAAGGTTGGTGTCTGTTCGGGGTGCACACACAAATAATTCATACAGTGGTCAAATTTTCATGTAAAGATGTTAATACCTTTAGCCAGAAGTTAAGTATTGCATCTGTGCCAAGGGTTTTCCACGTAGGAGCTTTTCTTAACTTTCTTTCAATCTGTGTGGCTGTTACTTCATTTGCTTTTATATCCTGTACATTTGAACTTATTCTTTCTTTTACTTCTTCTATCCATTCAACATTTTTGTTATGTTCCACAGGATCTTCATAGATATTTCTCCAAAATGTATGTATCTTATTTATTTGTTTTTTTGTGATGTTGTTTCAGTTCCTTTTGTCTTGTTTCTCAATTCCATATAAAACATTTTTGGGTCATCAATAAATTGCTTATTTTGAACTGGGTTATCAATAAATTACTTATTTTGAACATTCCCATTATATTTATTTGCATATCTTCAATAAATTGCTTATTTTGAACTGGGTTATCAATAAATTGCTTATTTTGAACATTCCCATTATATTTATTTGCATATCTTCTAAGTTTTTCTGCCTGTGTTGATATTTTTAATTTAATATTTGTGATAGTGCACGATAGATCCTAATCTGTTCTAATACTGCACATTGCTTTTAAAATGTCTATTTTTATTGTTCTATTCCCTCTTCTATACACTTAACAGTGACACTTCTTCTTGTATTAATTGCCTTATAGTTTTCTCTATTCAATACTTCCATGATGGCACTTGACTTCTCCCCTTCATTTCCTTACTGCCCTGTGTTTTTGTGGTAAGACTTTATCTGTTATTATTTAGCTGAACAGTAATGTATCCTGTTTACATCTGTTGTATAGCTTGAAGTTCTATCAACAGTTGTAATTACAGTTCTGATTACTCTGTTCATTTGTTTTATCACACTTCTAACTTTTTGGGGTTTATTGACTATCTGTAGTCTCTTTCTTTCAGTGATCTTAATATGTCTGTCCATTTCTATTAACCCAAGCAACTCTTCTCATAAATCTTTTTCTTCCAAACTGAGGACCCATCCATTGTTCTCCACTTGCTGTAGACATTGTGCAGAAAGTTCCAGAGCATCTTCCTGTGCCACATTCTCTTCAGTTTCATCCTGTGTCACCCGTTGCTCTTTCATATGGCAACTCACTGGCCTGTCGCACCACAACATTGACTGCTTCAGAGTTGTCACGGTTTCCTGTTCCTTCCCTTGCTGTGCAACTCCAGCTGAATGTTTTGTACTGGCTTTTTATGGAAGGCTCCAAATTATCTTCAAATGGCAACTGTACAGATGTTTCCTGCACCACTAGTTTCTCCTTAATTTGGGGATCCATTGCTGTATACTGCTGTGGCATTCTGAATGTTAGATTTTTCTACACTAAATCCTTCACTTCACATGTAATCCATAACCTCGGATTCTATTTCTTTAACTTCTCCACTGCTAATCCTCTTTCCTGCTTTTTCATAGGTTCATAGGTAAGTACTAGGCTATCTGCCCGAAGGCATTTATAAGCCTAGCTAGAATGTGTTGGCTTTCGCTGCCCCCTTAGATTAGTTCCCTGTGCCTCTGTCCAGCCGAGCCACTGAAGTGATCCCCGGGGTAAACTTTCTGTTTCCCATCCTCTCCTTAAGGTTTCTTTTGAAGAGTGTTAACAAGGAGCTCTGCCTAATGTAGACTGGGATCTTGTTCCAAAGCATGGGAAGTCTCAGGGACAGGAATCTATCCCTCCAGCATGTCCTATTTATTGTTGTGGTGAGGTTTAGATCCCTAGAGCGTGTGGCTCGAGGGGATAAGGTTTTCGTTAGGTGGAGCATCTCCATCAATTCTGGGTTGGACATGGCCTTGTATGTCGGGCAGAGATCACCTCTGAGTAGGCGGTATGCAACTGAGTACAGCTGGAGTTTCTTCAGTCGAGCTGCATAGGGCATCTGTTTGAGGATAGTGATCCTCTTGGTGAGGTACTTCTGTGGTCTTTCCAGCTGTTGCAGGTGTCTTGTAAGGTACACCCCAAATGTGGCATTGTACTTTATGATGGGTCTGATGAGTAGAGGGGCACAGTGACCTCTCTTTATGTGGATGCGAACCCTTTTGTGATTAGGTGGGCCACGTAGAAGGATTTTCTAACCACTTTGGCAGTGTGATTATCAAAGGTGAGATTACCGTCTACTTGGGTCCCCAGATCCCTTATTACGCCTTCCATACTTAGGGGACTACCACCTATGTGTTAGTTTGTGGGTACTTTGTTCTTTCCAAAGGGGATGACTATGCACTTTTTGGCATTTAGCTTGAGGCCATGATTTTGACACCAGGTATCCGTCTCAGTGAGACCCTTTTTGGAGGATGTCTGTGTCAGCCGGAGAGTCAATTATAGCCCCTAGTTTGCAGTCGTCTGCGAACTTGGTCAGCTATAGTCCTCCTGTGCTTGCCTGTACCTCTGAGAAGTATATGCCGAACAGGAGGGGTCCTAGGACTGAGCCCTGGGGAACGCCACTTGTAAACGGTTTAAAGTCGGACCTTGCTCCCGCAACTCTCACCATGTGGGTTCTGTCTGTGAGCCAGTTGGCAACCCATCTTGTTTTCTTTGTTATTCATCTTTAGTTTCTTATTTTTTGCATTGTAAACTTTTCCATATCTGGATGCCTTTGCCTGTGTTTCTCTTCGGATATATTCAGTGCTGCTCGTTTTATATTGATTAGTTTTAGTTTTGCTTTCTCCTTTTTGTAAATATTACTCCATATTAAATCTTTTTCATTCCCAGTCCATATTTCTTCTTAAGATGTCTCCTGCTTCTCTTTTTTCACCTTACTTGGGGGACTTGTTGTTTCACCATGCTGTGATGCAACCTCTTAAACTTTCTACACTAAATCCTTCACTTTGCAGGTATTCCATAACTTCATCTTCTACTTTTTCAACTTCTACTGTACTAATCTTCTGTTCTACTTTCTGTCGTTATGAAATTATTACTATTTTTTTTTTTTTTTTTTTTTTTTGCATTGTGAAATTTTTCATATCTGGTTGCTTTTGCCTGTATTTGTCTTAGAATATCTTTGGGGCTGCTTTTTTGTATTGATTAATTTGGCTTTCTCCTTTGCATAAATATTGCACCATATCAGATCTTTCTTTTTTTTTCCATGCCCATATTTCTTTTTTGTACATTTCAAAAATCTCTAGATTTTTTTCTTTATATTTTCGCACTTCCTCGGTCGCATCTTTTTCCAAATGGCCCAAGGTTTCTTGGTCTGTGTAATGTTTTTCAAATCTCTTGTATTAACGAGTACAATTTTTTTTATTTTAAGCTTCTGACAGTTTTCCTTGTGCAAATATTTTTCTTTCCTCTAATTTCTCTCTAAATCTTTTTATATGTCTTCTCCCTGGAAATTTTGGGCTACTTGCATAATAGTAACTGTACATAATTTCTTTATAGTTCACTCTGTTGTCTTTATGGCTCTTTTTTGGCCTATCAATTTTTGTGGACTGCTACTACTTCTACAAGAGGGGGGGCCATCCTCTCCCTAGGAATGTTTACATATTTTGGGGATTTTACACTGTCATTTTTTTCACTCATGGCACCGGTGTACGTACAATGTTTGAGTACATTTTTATCCTGGGTCTTGTGCACCCAGCTGTGTTTTTTTTATTTTTTTAACCTACTTCTGTCTATGATATATGTTACATAAAATACAGTCTATATATCAGTGTTGTCTTGGTGAGATTTTGTGAAAACGGAATCCAGCTCGTGAAGGTACTCAACAAGACTTGAAGATGAATTCAATTCCATTAATACTACTCTCCTTTGCTTGCATTTATCATCTCTCCATTCTAACCCCAGTGTAAGATGGCATATGTTTATTGATTTTCAGTCACTTTACTTCTTTTAGAGAATCTGAGAGAAATCTATGCTGCTCACCAGTAGAAAACTTAGCATTTCTGTTATTTATAACTGCCAGAATAGTAAAGTGGCCATTTGTTAATATATTGGAAACACAGCATTTTGAAAGAAGGATCATTTGACATTCAAAAGCCTGAAACAGTCCATCATAAACTGACATAGTAAAGCATACATCGTTTTTTTCATTCTTTCTTTCTCTTTCTTGAATAATTACTCTGAAAACATTACAAAGACATGTCTGGAGCGTTTCTCCCTGGGCCTCTGCTGAAAATTGGCTTCATTCCAAGTCAGGCTTTCCCAGTAAATAAATGTTAAATAAATAAAATGGTATTCATAGTTTAGATTCTGGTCAAATATCACACCAAGTAGTTTGGAGGGGGGCAACTTGTAGAGTGGTCTGATTTTTTAATTAATTAATTATATTTGAAGTGAAGGGTATTCATATACATGTGTTTGCTTTCAGGTAAGCAGTATGGCTTTAAATTTTGACAAATTAAGTAGTAAACCAAAGCTACAAAGTCAGTCCTGGATAATATTGGGGGTATGATTGAAGGTTATTAATGTCTTTGGTAAGAGGTGAAGCAGAGTTAAATACTAGAGTCACTTGCATATTGCATAGTTTTGTAGGCACCACAATGTGCCAGCATATTATTAACAAAGATGGAAAGAGCACCCAGTACAGAACCCTGGAGGACATCCTTATGAATCCTCAGTAGTTTGGAGATTTTGAGCTTCCTATTTTAATAGCCATGTCTTGTCATGGAGACAAACGGAGAACTATCGAAGGTTATAACAGTAGGGCTAGTGAGAAGACTTAGGGGGCAGGATTCACGAAGGCTTGCACGGAGTCTAAGAGTAGTGTAAGACTCCATGCAGCCTTCGCGATCCAGGAACAGCCCAAAGTCCATGTAAGAGACGAGCTAAAACGTCTCTTACACGGAGTGGGAGTGGATAAGCTAATCACCTCACTTGCAGCCGAATAGCATGCAAATGAGGATGATTAGCGATCCAGGAAGCCCAGAACAGCCAGTGTAAGAGCTGTTTTAGCTGCAGAAATGTACTCAGTTGACAACTGAGTACGTTTCTGCAAAAATCACAATGGAGCCATGTCAGCTCCAAATAAAGGGTGCATATGTGTCAGGCAGCATGCCAATGGCCAAATATGTGGCCATTGGCAAGGTAACCTGATGCAAATATATTAAAAATTATTTTTTTTTTCGCCGATGTTTAAACCCAGCGCAGCCCCGCGCAAATGGGCTGCGCTGTATAAAACATAAAAACGAAGGTTTTAAACCCACAAATGTGGGTTTTATGCAATACATGGAATTTCAATGCAGGGACCAGCAGACCAAAACCAACATGGCCACCGTGTAGTGGTTGCTAAGGGGGAAGCTGAGTCTAAGAGATGTAACTAAGCATTAGTAGGCAATCTGATGCAAATGAGTGTTAGGATACTGAATTCCACTGTCACATAGCAAATGAGCACAGTCTGAGTAGTGTAAGAGTTACAGAAGGGGGAGGAACAGAGTAGGATATAGGTGACATCACAGGGGGGAATGGTAGAAAGAAATGCAGTTCATTGGAGGTCAGAGTTACATGACAGATGTCAGATATCATGGAAAGAGGTGTGCCACTAGATAAGCATGAGAAAGTCAAGAAATGGAAGGTGTACACTGTTGCCTACACCAAAGTTTCTTGCTGGGCATGTATGAGCATGTGTGCACGCCATGAAGAGCGAGTAAGACAGTGTGCGCGCGTGTAAGGCAGACTGAGCATGTGGGAGCCTGTTGGTAGCTGTTTAACACTGTTTGCGGGTGTGCGCGTGTTTTAACCCGAATAAGCAGATTCTGAACCGTGTAAGCATGTGTGCGCACGTGTAAGCCACTGTGAGAGTGTTTCTGCTGGTATACACGCTGCTCCCCCCTGAGGAAACAGAAAGGAAAAAGGAAGCAACAGAATTAGTAGGAAGCTAGCAGGGAATACTGCTGGAGCTAGTGGGTGAAAACAATTAGAAACAGGCAATTACACAGGCAGAATAGTAGCTCAGCCCAACACTTAAAAATCTGCAAACAGCAGTGCAAGATGTTTCTCTCGAGACACTGCAAGACAGGAGTAAGCTATTAGAAGTGAAAACTGAAAAAGCTGAACTCAGAGCAGAAATGTTAGGGGCTGCCATAGCTGTCATAATGAGACATAGGCGACTTGCTGAGGGTGGTGACAATGCAGATGGTGCCAGATAACCCACAGTGAGGTGACGGAGAAGAGTGTACAGGCCCAGGGTCACCTACCACGGGTTACATGAGCTGGAGATAGTAGAGCACTGTAGAGTGAACAGAGACCTCCTGCAGCAAATAGTGGAGCTGTGCAGGCCACGCCTCACACACAGAGCCAACAGAGGGGAACCCATCCCAGTGGAAACCAAGGTATGTGTTGGCCTAAGAATACTAGCAACAGGTACCTTCCAGAGACCAACTGGTGATATGATGGGGATATCACAGGCATCAGCCTCCAGGGTACTGCACCAGTTCCTGGATGCCATGTCAGCACATGTCAGTGATCATGTATATTTTCCCAATGCCCGTGAGGTATTGGCCAGCAATATGTGTCTCTTCCAGCAAATAGCGGAATACCCTGAGGTAGTGGGTGCAATAGACTGCACGCACATACGCATCAAAGCACCAGCCGGTGAGCGGGGTAGGGCATACATCAACCGCAAGGGCTTCCTCTCCATCAACTGCCAGGTCGTGTGTGATGCCCAGGGCATAATAATGAATGTGTGTGCTGGCTGTCCTGGGAGCTACCACGATTCCCACATCTGGCATTTGACACAGCTGTACCAGACATTTGCCAATGGGGACATCCCGCATGGACACCTAGTGGGGGATGCAGGTTATGCACTGGAGCCGTGGCTGATGACACCCATCAGAAACGCACACACACCTGAACAAGAACGCCATAATGAGGCACAAACACGTAATGTAATGGAGCGTGTGTTTGGGCTGCTGAAGTCACGGTTCCGGTGTCTGGACACATCTGGTGGAGCCTTGCAGTACACACCAACTACATGTACCCAAATTGTCATGGTATGTGCTATGCTACATAATATGATCTTGCGAAAACAGCTGCAGCAGGACCAGCGTAGGGCCGGGCCGAACAGCCCCCCACCATTGCCAAGGCCATCACAGGCAGAGCGTGACTCGGAGGAGGAACAACGTGAGCCTGCCCCAGTAGGCAGAAGGAGGCGTGCCCAGTATGCCCTGGCTTTGGCAAAGAGGCAACACATAGCACATACACTGGCTCAGTAGGAACCCTGGGAATGATACCCCCTCTGACTCACTCAGATAATAACAGGGATGCCTAAAATGACATGACCTGCTCACAAACATGTACAGGGAGTGTAATATGTGCATCCGACAGAGGCAGCCCTGCAGCACCATCTGAGGCATGAATGCCATGTGTTAAGTAATGTAACACCATGTACTATATGCACACCTGAGGACCCTGACTAACATCCTACCCTCACCAAGCATCATGCCACAATATGACAATGAGATGATCAAGTGCAATAATTGACTGAAGTATTGCAGTTAGTCAAAGGGGATCCAATGTGTGCCAGCCTGGGATGACATGCTGAGCATGACATGATGCTCCACCTGGTAGGACTGGCGTGCACCTATCAGTGCAGGCCGTATGGATACTGGCAAAGGCTGTTGTTACCCACAGTGTGCCCTGAATAGGTAAGTCTCAAAGCACAAACCTACCTCCATAGGTATCAGAAGGGATAAGAATAAGATAAGGGATAAGTCAAAACAGCAAGATGCATGCAGTCTAAACTCACCCAGTATGGAGAATGTTGATATCTGTTCTGTAACAGAAAACTGAGTCAAGGCTCACAACAACACCCTAACACTACCAGGTTACACCTCATACTGTGCTGTACAGCCTCAAAACATGGAACAAGCTACAAAAGGAGGGTGACTAGCAAGAATTGTCAAGGATAACCACACCCCCATGTTGGTACCACAACAAGAAGCAGCATGGACTAGCCATGGTCAAGTAACAGTGGCTAAAACTGCCCCCCAGTTTATAGCCTGCTACAGACTACTGTCCCAACACCAGGAACTGCACCTGGCCCATGCTCTGGAATACATGAATATATCAAGTCCTCCAAACCACATTATATTGGGTGACTGAAAATACCCAGACATAGACTGGGAGCATTATACTAGCTCCAACACTGTAGGACAAAAGTTCATAGAATCCATAAACCAAAATGCCCAGGAACAACGTACCACTCCCACAAGAGGGGTAAGCATACTAGATGTGATAATCAGCAACATGGGTACTGGATGGCAAGACGAGAAGTGTATTGCTCACTGGTAAAACCAGACCATAGAGTAATCACACTGGATATACAAATCCTGACCACAGTCCCTGGCCAGAAAACCACAGTGGAAAACATGTGTAAAGCAATATTTGCACTCCTCCAAACTGATGTGGAATCCATGAAAGGTCCTGTGCAGGTGCAAAATATGGGCCACACCTCAGAACCTGTAATACAGCCATTCCATGAACACTGCCAGGAATGCTTGGATTATGCAATCCTAAATTAAAACAAGACACAATGCCATACACGAGGCATCTGGCATGGTGGACACCAGCCATAACCAAACCATGCAAGAGAATGAGGAAGCTACTACATGATAGAGCAAACATAAACAATGAAGTAATCACTGATCAGTAGTATGGCAATAAAATATGTCCACACATACAATCCACTAAGGCCAGCCACAACAAGTTGAGTCTGTGAATCCTGAGGCAATGTTACACCTGCCCCAAGTACACAGACAACCCCAACTCCACCCAAGAAATACAAATATATGTGAGAGATGCAACCATCTATCCAAACTGGAGGCTGAGCTCCCTCAACTCAGTACTCCCAAAACTAGTCAGGAGGAGAAGGTAACCACACACACCACAAACACAGTCCCACATAGACCTATCACAACTGCAAACCAAAGACATAAACACAGAAAAGCATTCCTGGAGGCACAAATTGCAAACACAGCACACCAACAGAGGCCTCTAAAGCAGACACCCAATCAAACAACCTCCAAACATAGCACATGCAACACATAGTACACAAAGCTGGTGTGCCAAACAGTCACAGGCCAGAAGGAGAAACAACATGCCTGATACAGTTGTAATAGGTGACTCCATAGTCAGACACACTGCTGTCCCGCACACCAGACTGAACAAGGGAAAGGGTACAGTAAGCTGCCTGTAGGCTGCCACAATACGCCACATAACAGAAGTATGCAGGTCACTCCAAAGCAAGTAGAAATATGATGCAGTCATAGTCCATGCTGGTATGAATGACCTGAGATGTACCTCCCTAGACTACATGAAAAGAGACATATATGAGCTGTCTGATTATGTAGTCCAGGCCGGTATGACACTCACAGTTTGCAGCATCCTACCCTTACCAAGAATAATGCCACAGTACAAACACGGAATGATCAGTCATAGCAAGTGGCACACTTACTGGTGTCATTCCAAGGGGATCCAATGTCTGTCTGCTTGGGATGTCATGCTTGACAAGCCACGCAGCTGTTCTTGGGATGGCTTGCACCTGTTACCCCTGGGCGTCTGAATATTGGATAAGGCCTTTGCCACCTCCGTAGAGCCTTTTGTAGGCAAGGCTGAAAAGACTGACCCACCACCCTAGAAAACATAAGTGGAAAGAAACATAAGGGTAATGCTGACCAATGCCAGATGTGTAAACCCCAATATGCATGCTCCCAAAGCCATCCCCAGTATGGAGAACATCGATGTCTGTGCAGTGACAGAAACCTGCTGCAAGCCTCCTGACAGCACACCAGCACTACCAGGTTATACCACGTATCATGTGTCATGGCCCCAAAACCTGGAACAAAACATAAAAGGAGGGTGAGTATCCATATTCAGCACAGACACCCATACGTCCAGGTAACTGACAATGCACAAGGCATTGGAGTCCACCCATGTGCAACTAACTGTAGGCAAGACTGCTGTACAGTCTGTAGCATGCTACAGACCACAGTCTCACACACAGGAACCCCACCCAGCCGTCCTGAAGACACTGGACAGTATGAATGTCCCACCAAATACCAAACAAGGTACCACAAATTACCACATAGGTGGTAAACCATTATGTATGGAAGGAGTAACCAGGGACCTAGGGACACAAGTGGACAATAACCTGTTATGTGACACCCACATTGCCAATGTGGCTAGGAAGACTGTCTACATTTGACACCGTATCAGGAAAGGACTCACATCTACGTCAACAGAGGTCATTGTGCCCCTATACTGCTCTCTAATCACACCCATAATCTAGTACAATGCCTCATATGGGATGTACCTTACCTGACACCTGCAGCAGTTAGAAAGACCTCAAAGGTACCTCACCAAGAGGATAAAGGGTCTCAAATATATGTCATATGCTGCCTGGCTGTAGACACCCCAGCTGAATGCAGTCACATACTGCCTACACAGAGGCATTGCATGCCTGTTGTAGAAGGCCATGCCCAACACAGAAGTAATGGACATGCTCCACCCCAGAAAACTCAAAGCCATCGGAGCTGTAAGAGTGAGAGATGTCAACCTCAACAAATAATGAAATAGGATGTGCTGGGGGCACAGATACATAATCCAGAGGCTCCCCACACCCTGGACCAGAATCCCACTCCATGTTAGGTAGAGCCCCTCACTGACACTCTTCAACAGGAATCTTGCCAAGTGGATGGATGATTGTAGAGTTACACTGGGGGTCTTCACTGTGTCATGTCCAGACAGAGGCACAGCAAAGCAAATCATAAATGGCCATAATATTCACATAGCAAGGGGTGGCAAAAGCCACACACACTCTGGCTAGGCTAACAAATGCCCTAGGGTGGATAGCCTAGTATGAACCTATGAAGATGCAAATTGTACAGGACTGATAATCCCAAGGGTTTCACAACTGATGGTAGGAACCATGTTGGGGATTCAGATATGCTCTGAATCACACAAATATCACAAACACACACACATATTGCCAACATACATCCTGACAGGTGCAGTGCAACCCCCAATGCAGAATATCTATCCCAGCAGACTGCTGGCCCCCTGACATTGCAGATGCTGAGGTAACAGCCAACATCTACAAAGCAAAACACACAGCAGCAATGGTATGAGATGGTGTCCTGGGCTTAGTGCAACATGGACTCCAAGATGAATGGAATGCCAAACCACACTACTGCTCAATGTCAGCCTTACCACAGAATATGTACCCAAAGAGCAGTATACAACAACAGTGGTCCTTCTGAACACAGGTGTTGCCTGAATGGATACTGAAAACTACTACCCCAGAATCCTGAGAAGCTCGGTCTGCACAGCTATGGAAAGGATCACCATGTACCACAGACATAAAGATATTGGGGACCTACTGACACCGGACCCTACCCAGTGTGGCTTTCTTAAGTGCAGATCCTGCCCCTAAACATGTTTGACTCGATGGAAACAGTCATTAAGGTCATTGATGAGGGCAATGTGGTCCACACAGCGTAGCTGGACCTTGCAAAGGCTTCTATAAAATACCCTATGTGTTCATTATAGATACGCTCACCAGCTTAAATATAAACCCCTATGTCAGTAGAGGGGTTGCAAACCAGACCAAGGACAGGACAGACATGGTCAGACATGCAGCAAATGTCAGACTACAAACCAGATATAACTGGCATCCCACAAGGCTTGGTCCTGGGATCTCCCTCGTTTGGTATATATGTCCCATAGGTACAGGCAAACATGGAAGGACTGTGTCCGAACATGTTTGCAGAGGACTACAAACTGCTCACCACATATGATCCACCAGCTGACACAAGCATCCCACAAAAGGGCCACATAGAAACAGACAACTGGTGCCATAGCCATGTCAGCAAGCTAATTGCAGAAACGTGTATAGTCAACCCCCATGGATATACAGTAAGTGCCCACCAATTACCACATAGGTGTTAACCCATTATGTAGTTGACATGTAATGAGAGACCTGGGGACACAAGGTGATAGATATCCTGCATTGGACAAACGTGCTGTAGTGTTTACAGAAACATACCATATACCCACCTAATCATGAAGGTTGTCAGATCTAGATAAGGGGAGGTCATTGTGGCTCTGCAGTCATCCTTCATCAGCGGTACAATAGCCCCTGTGGGATGTACCTCAGCAGACATCTCCATCAACCGTAAAGTCCCCAACAGTACCTCACCAGGAGTATCAAAGAGCTTGCACAGATGCCATGTGTTGCCTGTGTTGCTGGTATCAATAAACATGCTGCACCTTGTACAATCTGAATGGCAGTGAGCTAAGCACATGAGAGACCTGAACCCCAGCACTGACTTACATAGGACAAGCTGTACTGCATGATCCATAACACAGAAGCCACCCCCACCCATGAGTGAACCCCCAGTACAGGCTACCCATTGAGTCACTTATCAATCTTCCTCAATAGGAATCTTGATGAGTGGATGGGAGATGGTAACTTTATCCTGGGTATCACTGTCATGTCACAGGTAGACAGAGGCACAGTATACTAACCATGACATATGTCATGGCAAACTCCACTTACAATGTGTGTTGAAGGACAAACACACTCTCCAACTAGCATTAGACATGGACTAGGGCACATCGCTAGTGTTTGCAAATGTACACCTATGTTGTGGAATAGACTACCAATGTTGGACAAGCCTGGTTTAAGTAGTTCATATCTGAACAGAATGCAACATGGTCAGATGTACACAACTGGCCCCTAACCAGGCTGTTGTGCTCACTATCGAAATGTAAAGTAGTGATAGCACTAAAGCCCAGGATACTGTCCACCACAGTCAAAGTACTACCAGTACACTGTACAGTACTACAGTGTTAGGTCAGTGTGAAAGGATGTTGACAACTGTATGCAAAGTATCCCATGCAAACACTGCAGACACAGTATAATCCTGTTGTGTTCACACATAAAGCAGTTGTACAGTAACTACACAACATGACACACAACACACAACCATAAACGGGTGATATTTGTTGAAGTTCACACTCATCCACAAAGGTGGTGGGCTGTAGAGTCCCACATATGGAATGCTCACACTGGGCATGCTCACACACTTTGATAAATGAGACATATGTCAGACAACATGCCATGGGAAGGCTGAACTGGGCATGCTCACACACTTAGGCCAAATCTCAGTTTAGCAGTTGGACACACATATCTGGTATTTTTATGTGTTATTCCAGGAACCAACCACATTACTGCAGTCTGCCCAGTGCACACAGTTAAATGACTACAGAGACATACGTGATATAGTGGATCCCTCCCATATGCAAACATCTTCCACAGATGCACAAGTTGTTCATACAAACAGGGAATGCTATGGCAATAAAGATGTGCAAACCATCTACCAGCAACAAATAATGTGCATTTGACAAATAAACATATGGGTGTAGAGGTCAACACTAGGCTGTTTGCCCTAGGGAATGACAGCTAAGCCAGAGTGTGCTTGGTGTCTGCCTCCCCACAGGATGCACATTCCCCTTCCTAAACACCGATGATGTCAGCACCCTATAAGTACAGCAGGAGAAAAGAAACTTCCCAGTAATGCGAATAGCGCGCTCTGCTAATGCGTCCGTCACAAGTGTCATAACATAGGTAGGGGTTTGAATCCTGCAAATGCTCAGTGTGTGTGTGTGTGTGTGTGTGTGTGTGTGTGTGTGTGTGTGAGTGAGTGGGGTTGGTGTGTGTGTAAGTCTGTGGGAGAGAAATGTCCCTTTTGGCAACTAGGAAAACACACTACAGGATGCACATTCCCCTTTCTAAACACCAATGTCAGCACTCTATAAGTATAGCAGGAGAAGGGAAACCTCCCAGTAATGCGAATAGCGCGCTCTGCTAATGCGTCCGTCACAAGTGTCATAACATAGGTAGGGGTTTGAATCCTGCAAATGCTCAGTGTGTGTGTGTGTGTGTGTGTGTGTGTGTGTGTGTGTGTGTGTGTGTGTGTGTGTGTGTGAGTGAGTGGGGTTGGTGTGTGTGTAAGTCTGTGGGAGAGAAATGTCCCTTTTGGCAACTGGGAAAATACACTACAGGATGCACATTCCCCTTTATAAACACTGATGATTTCAGCATTCTATAAGTACAGCAGGAGAAGAGAAACCTCCCAGTAATGCGAATAGCACGCTCTGCTAATGCGTCCATCTCAAGTGTCATAACATAGGTAGTGGTTTGAATCCTGCGAATGGCAAGTGTGTGTGTTTGTCTGAGGGGGGTTAGTGTGTGTGAGGGAAATGTCCCTTTTGGCAACTAGGAGAACAGACTACAGGATGCACATTCCCCTTTCTAAACACTGATGATGTCAGCACTCTATAAGTATAGCAGGAGAAGGGAAACCTCCCAGTAATGCGAATAGCGCGCTCTGCTAATGCGTCTGTCTCAAGTGTCATAACATAGTTAGGTAGGGGTTTGAATCCTGCAAATGGCAAGTGTGTGTGTTTGTCTGAGGGGGGTTAGTGTGTGTGCAATTGTGTGTGAGGGAAATGTCCCTTTTGGCAACTAGGAGAACAGACTACAGGATGCACATTTCCCTTTCTAAACACTGATGTCAGCACCCTATAAGTACAGCAAGAGAAGGAAAACCTGCCAGTAATGTGAATACCACACTCTGCTAATGTGTACGTCTCGAGTGTCATAACATAGTCAGATAGGGGTTTGAATCCTGCAAATGGCAAGTGTGTGTTTTTGGCTGAGGGGGATTAGTGTGTGTGAGGACAATGTCCCTTTTGGCAACTAGGTGAACAGACTACAGGATGCACATTCCCCTTTCTAAACACTGTTCAGCTGAAGGCCATGGCTCAGGCACAAGTTGTCTGTTTCTATGATGCCCCTTTGGAAGATGCTTGTGTCGGCTGGAGAGTCGATTATGGTGGCCAGTTCGCAGTCATCTGCTTATTTGGTCAGCCACAGTCCGTCCGTGTTGGCCTGTACCTCCAGTAAATATATACCAAACAAGAGAGGTCCCAGGACTGAGCCTTGTGGGACACAACTCGTAACTGGTTTGGAGTCTGGCATGGCTCCAGCAATTCTAACCATGTGGGTTCTGTTCTTGAGCCACTGTGCAATCCATCTAGTGACATAGGGGCTTATATTTAAGCTGGTGAGCTTCTCTAGAATGCCCAAGTGGGGTATTGTTGTGAAGGCTTTTGCAAGGTCCAGGTAGGCTGTGTGAACCACCTTCCCCTCGTCAATGGCCTTGGTGACTGTTTCAAAGAAATCAACCAGGTTAAACCTGGTAGTGCTGGTGTGCTCTCAGTAGCCCTGAACCAAGCATCTGTTACTGCACAGATATCGATGTTCTCCATGCCAAGGAGTGTTTTGGGTGCATGCATCTGGAGGTTTAGACTTCTGGCGTTGGGTAGCATTACTCTTAGTTTCTTATCCCTTGTGATACCTATGAAGGTGGGTTTGTCATTTGAGCCTTGCCTAACATAGGCACTATGGGGGTAGCAAGAGCCTTTGCCAATATCTGAAAGCCCAGGGGTGACAGGTGCAGGCCGTCCCTAGCGAAGCAGGTAGTTCAACAGAAGATGAATATGTGAAGGTGTAGTGCCTGTGATTAGTTAGCAGTAGCATATATGACTGCTCAAGTGGACACATGCCAGGTAAGTCATATCCACTGTCACAGGCAATGTACATGTGAACAGGACAAACAGTGACATCCTGTCAAGTGGGACATGGATATACATATATAGTAAGCTATGCAGATGGCACTAGGAGTCCACAGAAGCTCTATAACTATGCATTGCAGGTGTGATCAGTATTCCAGGGTAATTGCAAGCAAACATGCATGCAAACAAAGCTACAGTAAACAGGGCTGCATGTAGTCCATTGTACAACAAACAAGCTGTACCAGTTCCAGTAGGTAACACTGCAAATATGCAGGCACTATGCACATGTACATGGAAATACACGGGTCATATGGCTAGGGTCCAGTCTCAGTGCACACAAGTGTACAGACCATGTACTGTCAGGATGTACAATAACTGGATGAAAACCCATGTGCTCATACCTGCAGTAATACACATGTCAAATAACAGACACTGAGCCTTCACTCAGTGGTTCCATACTTAGTAGGATGTATGCTACCTGGCCTGCCACCACAGTATCCCTGACATATATGGGGACTCTCCCTCCTGTGACAGTTAGTTATGTGTGTTGGGGCTGTCTAGCATGGTATGAGATGTGAGCATGCAGTGCTAGGGTGCTCCTGTGTGTCCTGTACCAGTCGTGTAGTACTGCACACACATCAACATCCTCAAACATCTGCATTGCAGAGTCCAGTGTGGGCAACATGCCACTTGCAATTTACTTGTCCATCATTGTGTATTACTACATTCATTACCTTATCCCCTGTGCTACCTGTGTATGTAGCCTTCTGTTGACATCATTACCACCAGTATGCCAACATGTGCAGATCATACACTATGGTACTTACCATGGGTGTAGACAACAGGACATGACAATCACACACTTACTGCATCAGGCATGCTGTGATATACCCACAATTAATTCAGCACACAGTACTGTTAACAACATGATACTATTACTACACATCTATGTGGTCACCCTGTGCATCAGCAACATGTTAACCTGTACCTGCACAGTTGTTACATATTGCAGGAGGTGGCACAGTTTCATCATATGCACTGGGTGTGAACTTGGTATGCCTGAGTCAGCCACCGATACCACCAATTGACATGTATGTGTATGTGTGTTGGTGAGGGACAGCAGTAGAAGGTGGGGCAATGTTGATGCAGTGTGTGCGTGTATGTGGTAGCCCTAGGTGTTGTCAATTCGCATGTGTGTATGGATGCACACAGTTCCACCTCATGGCTGCCATATACTGGTGTTTGTGGACAGCCACAGACTGTACCTTCCAGGTCATACAGATCAGTGTCTCTGGCCACGGACACGGTACCTGTGCCTTGCAGGGGTGCTACAGACCGTATCCGGTACCAACCCAGACTGGGTACTGTCATCAGAAGCAGGTGTTCGTTGACTGGACACAGATCCCTGTCGGGCCTGGCCAGAGCCACGTGCACGTGGTCTCCTGGGGCGGTCTGATGACAGCACAGACCCAGCATTGCTGGGGCTGCTGCTGGCACTACGGGGGTGGCCGTGGCCCTGCTGTCGTCCGCGACGACTGCCAGCTGCTGCTGTTGCTGGCATACAGCCACGTTGACGCCTCAACCGCCCCCATCGCCCTGGCTCATGGACATGTAGTTGTGGAACCGGTCTAATATGTTCCCACAACGTCTGTCTATGACATCGGTGAAATCACGGATGGCAGCTGCAATGTCACGCATACTGTCAGTCATGGCTGTGCGACATGCTGTCAGCTCCCTCAGACCCTGTCTGGTGTACCGTTCCATACGTGACTGTGCCTGCATGACAGCCCAAAACATAGCTGAGGTTGTAAGACCTCTGTGGGCACGTCTGACAGAGGCAGTACGCCCTTGGATGCTCCCACGAGAACCCCTGGACATCTGTTTGTGCGGTACCATCTCTGGGCCATGCCCATGGCTGCTGTGTGGGGAGGCATGTGCCACAGATACCACATGACCCTGGTCAATGCCCACTGTATGCTGTCCATCACCTAGGGACATTGGTGACAAAGGGTGTATTGGCAGGATAACTGTGCGCATTGATGGGGTCGACAGCTGTGTACTGTCAATCGGCTGACCAGTGGCGGACTCTGGCATACTTTCCTGTGCCATTACACAGATGTCATCATTATCAGTACCCACGGCACCTGATTCAGGTTCCCTGCTACATGACACCAGAGCAGCAACAGAACCTGTGGGAGGGAAACAGGAAACACAGTTTACAATGTCTACACATTACCAGTGATGCACAGGTGCACACATGCACAGGTGCACACATGCACACAGTTTCACACAATTGTACATTACTCAGTATGCGTGATATCAACACACAGACACAGACACACCTACATGCATACAAAGAGCACTACTAGAGCCAAATAGTACTATTACTATCAACACTATTACAGGAATTGTTAATACACACTCACCAGCATGGATAGGCTGCATTGCTGTTATACCAGAGGGTCCTGCAGACGTGAAGAAACTAATGTCAGTGGGCACAACTGTACCATTGTTACTGAGTATGATACAGGTCAGGAGTACAACAGTCGCCTTTCACAGGTCAGCTGCTAATATTGAGGATATCACACTTGCACATTAAATACTATGGTGACAGCTACAAACCAAGGACACACCTCACACATGCATTAACTACCAGTGTACACAACAGTCAACTATACATATGGCATATTACCTGCACATTCACTGTCTTGCTGCTGCGTGGCTCCAGCCTCCATCATAATGCATGTCTGCTGCTGTTGTTGTTGCTGGCGGACTGGAGCCACTACACTCATGAGTAGTCCCTCCAGTCTGGTGAGTGGGGTATGTGTAGCCACCCCACCACCTGTGGCGACCTGTTGCCTGTGGATATCTGACTCACGCTGACGGACATTTCTGATTAAATCACTGCAGTGATGTCGCACTGCTCATATGTCCTATTATGCGTGCCTATGTCATTTACCCGACGGACAAGGTCTTGCCACAGTGCAGCCCTCTCCTGCTGATTCTGGCTGGTGCGGGAAAAGAGTATTGCATAATCCCACACCAGGCTCTGGTGTATCTCCTCATCCTCAGCTGTGGAGTAGGTGGGATTCCATGGGTGGGCCATGTACCTGAGAAAGAAAATAACGTGGTATCAGCAATATATGTCAGCAGAATTTGGCACACATACTACACGTGCTACTCGACTGTTATGATACAACATATCTCACATATGTAGCATCTATCTGTCTATTGGTGGATACACATGTAGATGGCCAGGTATCAGTGCTCAGCCAGCAACTGTGCAACAGTACCTGGCACACTCCATACGACATACTACCAAACCCCAGCAGTCAGAACACTGATTCAGGTCAAGAGCACCTCCTCACTCTGGGGGTTTGTATCTAGGTACTGTATGGCCTACATCATCAACTACTGTGAGCTGACCACACACTGATTGCCCTGGATATACATATCCCACCTCCACCACCAGCACAAACGACTATAGTGCATAACATTACAGATACAAAGTTTGTAACAGTGACATGGTATCCTTTCAGCCCACTGGGCCAGTGGCAGATACAACCCACAATGCTGACCCCTACACAATTGCTTTCTACAGACATCTCCGAGAATGCATGGATCATGCAATCCCATATATGACCAAGACACTCTCCACAAAGGGACAGCATCCTGTCTGGTGGACCCCAGCCATAGACAGATTGTATTACAGAAGATGGAAGCTACTGCAAGACAGAGCATGATTCCATAAAGGGAGGGCATGTCTGAGCAGCACTAGTAAGGATCTATTTTCCATCATACAAAATCCATGGGCAACTTTGAGAGGGAAATCAAGAGGGACACTACAGATAACCAGAAGGCCTTTTTCAGTTATGTTAGCAACCTGGTCAGGATCCATCCTCTATGCCCATAGTTAGTACACAACAACAAATATTTCACTGACACCATAGATATCGACAACATTGTGGCAGACAGGTTCAGTGCAGGTGTCACCCCGCCCTCTCCCCCAAAATAAGACATAGTCATCCCAGCTGACTGTAACCTCCCTGTCATCACAGATGTCCAGGTGAGAGCCACCCTCAGGACAGCAGAATACACAACATGAATGGGACCTGATGGTATCCCCAGTTGCATGCTACATAAACTCTGACAGGAGCTAAACACACATATAGAAGTGCTATGTAACACTAGCCTGACTACAGGATATGTACCTGTACACTGGCGCACAGCAGCAGTGGTTCCACTCCATGAAGGAGGCACCTCAACATACCAATACAATACAACACAATACATTACATTACAATACAATACTATACAATATGCTATTGCCCCTGGGACTACAGCAGCATACTGTTCTGCTACCCTGACCATTGTGACACATGTGGTGTGATGGTACCTGCTGCTGTCACACAGTTACACAGGGTGACTCATGTGGCATATTACCTATCTGACTAACATTCAGCAGGGGTATGTGTGACATGTACTCATGGGGAGTCTTGCTTCTTAACACTGTGTGGTTTATTGCAGGGTATGTCTTATCTGTAGGTAGGAACTCTTACCTCCACATGTGCACTCTATTGCAGTGGCATGGACGACACACAACAGACATTTAGGTTGTGGATGGTGTGAGGTGTTACTATGGTTGTTGGACATCTGTCATGGGTGTGACTTACATATGTAAATCCGGGAGTGGTAACCTCTATGTGGGTAGCATATGTGTACTCTGTGGTGTTGTCAGTCACTGTGCATTGGTAATGTGTTTGAGTGCATTGTGACAGTGTTGTACATGTCACTGTGTCCTTCTCCATATCTGTAGCTGTCATGTGAGGTCCATACCATGGTATCCATTATGTGGTGTGGAGGGGTACACTGACCTACATGTCCATAGCTGATGCACCATGTCCGCTGACACATACCATGTGCAGGTATTCCAGGGATAGTGTGCCACTGTGAATATCATTGGGGCCACTATTGTACACATTTATGACCCTGTTCACCCCTGACACATGCAGTGGTGGGCAGCCAATCACATATCTGGTGGTTACTGGTGTAGGTGATCTGGAATGTGGTATGGTACTCTGGTTTTGACACTGGTGTTCACTCCATGCCTTTGTCACCAGGCACCTGTTGCAATACATCTGTACACATGTGCCTCACTCAGAATTTATATACATCTCTCTCTCTCTCTATATATATATATATATATATATATATGTATATAGATATATCTATATGTGTATATATATATATATATGTTCATAATATACACATATATATATATATATTGATGTACATATATTGCTATAGATGTGGAGGGGGGGCACAGAGGGGGTGTGAGTGACAGAGGGGGTGGGACAGGCTGTGTTGCAGGTCGTCATATACAGTCATACCTGTAGATAGTCAGATCAGTCTGTCTATGTATATGTATCTACATATATCTATATCTGTATGTGTGCATTACATAGATATGTTTGTACAATATCCTATCTACATCTGTCTATGTATTCCTACATCTCTCTCTCTATGTATGTATACATATTTGCATATCATATATATATATATATATATATATATATATATATATATATATATATATATATATATATATATATATATACAAATACATATGTTGACATACATACGTATCCATATGTTAGACGGGTATATCAACATATTTGTCTACCATACTGTATACACACACTAACATACTGCTAAACATACCTAACTGTGAAACCTACTTTGTACATGGCACTACAACCTACAATCAACCAACATTGATATGTGCACATAGATGCTCTCACATACAAATGTATGTACAGCCTTCACTGATAGCTGCTGTATGTCCCCTGCCCTTTACACATCTTCATATACATATGGATACAGACCAATGACACATATGGAGGGTTCACAGTATGTAGACCTTTATAGTATTACTTTACATTACGTGTGTTTGTCACAGCTGCTTGTGTTGCTGTCTGGTTCTCTGTCCTGCTGCTCCACTTCCCAGTTGTCAGCTTTCAGGTAGCTGTTGCTGAACATTTTGTTTGTGTCTGCTTAATTGCAGTTTTCTCTCTCTCTCTCTCTCTCTCTCTCTCTCTCTGTCTCTCACATCCTTCTCAGGGTGCAATGAAAGTATTGCATGTGTGGACTGGGAGTACAGCATACTTTTGTAGGTATCTGCATATGCCCATGTGATGGCCTCTGCACCAATTGTTAGCCAGCATTTGCTAATTGCATGCAGCCAGTTGTGTACTGATTGCAGTTCTCACTGTGATTTCAGAACAGTGCTATAAAAAGGTATGTGAGATAGGCGTAGCCCTTTCAGATTTTAAGGGCAGGGACCATGCTGTTATGCTATGGACAATGTTCTGTGAGTGTAAAGGTTGGTATCTCTCTCATATTTCCAGGTGTGTTGTAGATTAACATTCCTCCATTCATTTCTCCAGTTTCCTGTACTAACTGTGTATGTACACTGACACCTACAACTACTACTACTGTTAATGTGTGTGTGGGCTTTCCTTTCACTTTTGCTTGCACTTTGTTACTAAGGCTTCAATAGTTGCCCTTTACAGTCACTACTTGTATGCCTGCTAGGTGTCTTGACTGTAGTGTGCTGCTGTAGCTTTCCTATTTTCCATGTACATTCACACCTTGGAATGCTTTCTATATCTGCTAGGGTGTTGCAGCATGCAGTGTGCTCTGGCCATGGTGTGGGCCTTGACATCTATTAGGGTATTTGAGTGTGCTGCTGAGCAGGCCCCAGAGACTTTCATGTTCATCTGTTATGTGCCTCATGGAATGGTACATATCAGTGGGGTACACCCATTAAAATGTCTGGTATGCTGCAGTTGTGACTGTGGGTTAGCATGAGCATATGTATTACTGCACTTTTTCTGCCATGCAAGTGATGAATACTTTCAGGACTCCATAGTTACCATTGCATGTGTTACACCTTTCTGCCTACTGTTTGTACATTTCACATGGGGTCTGTGGGGCATCCCTGTAAGTCATTCACTGTTGCTATGTCTAGGCTCTTAACTATTCAAATGTGGTGGTGTCAGACCCATCATGTGTACAGATATTTGCAGGTTGTCCACATTTCTGCCTCATATTTTGGTCAATATCTCATGCACACCTTTTTCTGGCAAGTCACTCTGGGCTCAAGTCAGAATATGGTGACAAACATTCAAGTTTCAGACTGCATACCCTTCCAAACATCCCACAAAGTGCAGACCCTGTTACTCTCTGAACTGTCTGCGTTTGTTGTAACATTATTTGTAATGTGTCCCTGGTTTTGGGCCTTTGCTCCACATATTTTATTACTTGGTCCAGATGTGTTCCTGTAAGAGGTTGTGGGGTATGGGCAGTGCTTATCCTGCTGTGAGTATGTGTGTGGCTTGCAAGGTGCTATAGTGACATTATTACCTACTAGCTTCCAACTAGCATGGCTGTTTCTGTTCACACACTACTATTATGGAAACAACTAGTTTTGGTAGTAATTCTAAATGGCATACTTTGTGCACTACACATCTATATTCCCTTTACATTCATTCCTACTATTACATGATATATTTATTTTAGCACAATGTTTTTGTATAAGAGTCATGGCTTAGTGGTAAGTCATGCAGACTACTGTTTCCAAGGTCCTGGGTTCGGGACTGACAGTGGGATTTCATTTTGCTTTTGAACTGAGTACAGGACCTGTCAGTCAAAGTGACTAAGGCACTTTAAGCACTGTTGTAACCAGGTTAGCTTGGCCGTTTGCGCACCGCTTACAACCACTTTGCTTACTCTTGCGCTTACCCGCGCTATTTTCTTTGAAAGAAAAGAAAATGGGGAGACAGGAATGTGGTGAAAAAGGGGTCACAAAGAGGGTAAGACAGTAGGGAAACAAGCTTGGGATGTGCAGGAGGGAGGTAGGTAAGGTCCATAGCTGCCCATTTCTTAATCAGCAACAGCTGTGCATATGTATGTAATTTGGTGTGACATTTGAAACCTTCCACAATACAATACAACACAATACATTACATTACAATACAATACTATACAATATGCTATTGCCCCTGGGACTACAGCAGTGTACTGTTCTGCTACCCTGACCATTGTGACACATGTGGTGTGATGGTACCTGCTGCTGTCACACAGTTACACAGGGTGACTCATATGGCATATTACCTATCTGACTAACATTCAGCAGGGGTATGTGTGACATGGGGAGTCTTGCTTCTTAACACTGTGTGGTTTATTGCAGGGTATGTCTTATCTGTAGGTAGGAACTCTTACCTCCACATGTGCACTCTATTGCAGTGGCATGGACGACACACAACAGACATTTAGGTTGTGGATGGTGTGAGGTGTTACTATGGTTGTTGGACATCTGTCATGGGTGTGACTTACATATGTAAATCCGGGAGTGGTAACCTCTATGTGGGTAGCATATGTGTACTCTGTGGTGTTGTCAGTCACTGTGCATTGGTAATGTGTTTGAGTGCATTGTGACAGTGTTGTACATGTCACTGTGTCCTTCTCCATATCTGTAGCTGTCATGTGAGGTCCATACCATGGTATCCATTATGTGGTGTGGAGGGGTACACTGACCTACATGTCCATAGCTGACGCACCATGTCCGCTGACACATACCATGTGCAGGTATTCCAGGGATAGTGTGCCACTGTGAATATCATTGGGGCCACTATTGTACACATTTATGACCCTGTTCACCCCTGACACATGCAGTGGTGGGCAGCCAATCACATATCTGGTGGTTACTGGTGTAGGTGATCTGGAATGTGGTATGGTACTCTGGTTTTGACACTGGTGTTCACTCCATGCCTTTGTCACCAGGCACCTGTTGCAATACATCTGTACACATGTGCCTCACTCAGAATTTATATACATCTCTCTCTCTCTCTATATATATATATATATATATATATATATATATATATATATATATATGTATATAGATATATCTATATGTATATATATATATATATATATGTTCGTATACGTATACACATATATATATATTGATGTACATATATTGCTATAGATGTGGAGGGGGGGGCACAGAGGGTGTGAGTGACAGAGGGGGTGGGACAGGCTGTGTTGCAGGTCGTCATATACAGTCATACCTGTAGATAGTCAGATCAGTCTGTCTATGTATATGTATCTACATATATCTATATCTGTATGTGTGCATTACATAGATATGTTTGTACAATATCCTATCTACATCTGTCTATGTATTCCTACATCTCTCTCTCTATGTATGTATACATATTTGCATATTATATATATAAATATATATATATATATATATATATATATATACAAATACATATGTTGACATACATACGTATCCATATGTTAGACAGGTATATCAACATATTTGTCTACCATACTGTATACACACACTAACATACTGCTAAACATACCTAACTGTGAAACCTACTTTGTACATGGCACTACAACCTACAATCAACCAACATTGATATGTGCACATAGATGCTCTCACATACAAATGTATGTACAGCCTTCACTGATAGCTGCTGTATGTCCCCTGCCCTTTACACATCTTCATATACATATGGATACAGACCAATGACACATATGGAGGGTTCACAGTATGTAGACCTTTATAGTATTACTTTACATTACGTGTGTTTGTCACAGCTGCTTGTGTTGCTGTCTGGTTCTCTGTCCTGCTGCTCCACTTCCCAGTTGTCAGCTTTCAGGTAGCTGTTGCTGAACATTTTGTTTGTGTCTGCTTAATTGCAGTTTTCTCTGTCTATGTCTCTCTCTCTCTCTCTCTCTCTCTCTCTCTCTCTCTGTCTGTCTCTCACATCCTTCTCAGGGTGCAATGAAAGTATTGCATGTGTGGACTGGGAGTACAGCATACTTTTGTAGGTATCTGCATATGCCCATGTGATGGCCTCTGCACCAATTGTTAGCCAGCATTTGCTAATTGCATGCAGCCAGTTGTGTACTGATTGCAGTTCTCACTGTGATTTCAGAACAGTGCTATAAAAAGGTATGTGAGATAGGCGTAGCCCTTTCAGATTTTAAGGGCAGGGACCATGCTGTTATGCTATGGACAATGTTCTGTGAGTGTAAAGGTTGGTATCTCTCTCATATTTCCAGGTGTGTTGTAGATTAACATTCCTCCATTCATTTCTCCAGTTTCCTGTACTAACTGTGTATGTACACTGACACCTACAACTACTACTACTGTTAATGTGTGTGTGTGCTTTCCTTTCACTTTTGCTTGCACTTTGTTACTAAGGCTTCAATAGTTGCCCTTTACAGTCACTACTTGTATGCCTGCTAGGTGTCTTGACTGTAGTGTGCTGCTGTAGCTTTCCTATTTTCCATGTACATTCACACCTTGGAATGCTTGCTATATCTGCTAGGGTGTTACAGCATGCAGTGTGCTCTGGCCATGGTGTGGGCCTTGACATCTATTAGGGTATTTGAGTGTGCTGCTGAGCAGGCCCCAGAGACTTTCATGTTCATCTGTTATGTGCCTCATGGAATGGTACATATCAGTGGGGTACACCCATTAAAATGTCTGGTATGCTGCAGTTGTGACTGTGGGTTAGCATGAGCATATGTATTACTGCACTTTTTCTGCCATGCAAGTGATGAATACTTTCAGGACTCCATAGTTACCATTGCATGTGTTACACCTTTCTGCCTACTGTTTGTACATTTCACATGGGGTCTGTGGGGCATCCCTGTAAGTCATTCACTGTTGCTATGTCTAGGCTCTTAACTATTCAAATGTGGTGGTGTCAGACCCATCATGTGTACAGATATTTGCAGGTTGTCCACATTTCTGCCTCATATTTTGGTCAATATCTCATGCACACCTTTTTCTGGCAAGTCACTCTGGGCTCAAGTCAGAATATGGTGACAAACATTCAAGTTTCAGACTGCATACCCTTCCAAACATCCCACAAAGTGCAGACCCTGTTACTCTCTGAACTGTCTGCATTTGTTGTAACATTATTTGTAATGTGTCCCTGGTTTTGGGCCTTTGCTCCACATATTTTATTACTTGGTCCAGATGTGTTCCTGTAAGAGGTTGTGGGGTATGGGCAGTGCTTATCCTGCTGTGAGTATGTGTGTGGCTTGCAAGGTGCTATAGTGACATTATTACCTACTAGCTTCCAACTAGCATGGCTGTTTCTGTTCACACACTACTATTATGGAAACAACTAGTTTTGGTAGTAATTCTAAATGACATACTTTGCGCACTACACATCTATATTCCCTTTACATTCATTCCTACTATTACATGATATATTTATTTTAGCACAATGTTTTTGTATAAGAGTCATGGCTTAGTGGTAAGTCATGCAGACTACTGTTTCCAAGGTCCTGGGTTCGGGACTGACAGTGGGATTTCATTTTGCTTTTGAACTGAGTACAGGACCTGTCAGTCAAAGTGACTAAGGCACTTTTAAGCTGTTGTAACCGGGTTAGCGCTGGTTTGCGCGGAGCTCACGCATGCGCACTGGCGGTTAGCTCCGCGTACACAAGCGCACACCTGCTTACAACCACTTTGCTTACTCTTGCGCACACCCGCGCTATTTTCTTTGAAAGAAAAGAAAATGGGGAGACAGGAAAGTGATGAAAAAGGGGTCACAAAGAGTGTAAGACAGTAGGGAAACAAGCTTGGGATGTGCAGGAGGGATGTAGGTAAGGCTCATAGCTGCCCATTTCTTCATCAGCAACAGCTGTGCATATGTATGTAATTTGGTGTGACATTTGAAACCTTCCACCCCTGAGAGAGGTGTCAGGACAACAATAATACTTGTTGTACAGCCAATTGTAATTGATAGGTTCCATGTCCAGTAGACGTGTGCGGAATGGGCAGCTATGTATGGGGCGTAATTTTTTTGTGGGTACAGAGTGCCCCCTTTTTTTTTCAGGTGAGAGTGGTATGTCAGGTGAAGGAAGTCGGTACAGCTGGGGAGGTAGGTTGGGTAGGTAAACAGACAAGACAAACAAGACGCATACAGGGGCAGTGTATGACAGTGTTGGGGGGGTTACACAATTGACGGGGACGGAGGTTTGGATATCATGAGCCCACAGATGGCAACAGTGGAACTAATATCCCCACCCATAGGCAGTTGCCACTGTTCCTTCACTGCCCAGGACGGGGCTGTGCTGGGGGCTGTGTAGGCGGGGCAACAGGCATGCCCGTTAGTTGCACCACCCGTGCCTCGAGCTGGCGTAGGGGCTCGAGAACAGAGTCCCGAATCTCCCTACACACCACAGTCCGGATGCTAAGGAGGGTGAGTGGTGGTTCTCCTCCGACCACACTTGCAGAGGGGGGGCGAGCCCCATCCCCTGCAGCGCTTCCACCCGCAGGTGGCACAGGGCCACCGGAGGAGGGTCCGGACTCGGCACTAGTGCCAGGTGCACTCGCCAGCTGAGGTGGGAAAGGTGGGTCCGCTGGAACCCACCTTCCCTGTCGTACTATGTTTTTCATTATGTCATGACAGTTTGGGTTAGTGACATATAATACCATTCACAATTAGTTGTAACAGCATGCATTAGTATTCCCATTAACCAAACACCCAGATATTCACACCATTGAACAGCGTGCATAACACATGCATAATTTGAACAGAAATACACAAGCCAACAACATGCAGGGTTAATTGATGGCAACAGGCCATCAGGTGTGGATGTATGAACAGGGCAGATGCATCAACAGACATGCAAATATATATGACCCAACAGGACAAACGTCCAGGGGTGTTAATTGTGATTGCACGTACCATTTTCACGTGGAATGGGTTATATGTGGTTATAGGGTGGGGTGAAGAAAGTAATATTAACACCTTCGAATAACAATACATATGCTGTACATTTCTAATAGCTACAGTTATATACACACTACTGTTCTAACTACAGTTTCCTATATGATAACTATTTCAACTTGGTGATAGGACTGTTACTGCAACATCAATATACATTTTCTGGTTCTTCATACACATTCATATCTAGCTTTGTTCAACTACATCATCCTGCTACATTTGCTTTATATAGCTGTAGACAAGTGTGGATGTTTGGTATATCAGACAAACATCCTATCTGCATATTGCAGACTGAGAGCAACATATCCAGATTTTGGTATACACATTCCAGATGCAGCAACACTTTGAACAGATTTTGCTGTTTGGTTTTGAATCTCAGATGCATTTCATTCTGTCTTGACTGCAGTATACTTTATTCAGGGGTTATTACTACTGTATTGCTGGATTCATGACACTTTCTCACACTCTCTCACTTGCTTTCATTTTACTATTCAGGATGGTACTTCTAGGCTTTATTGACATGTTTTACCAGTAGTTATTACAATCCTTTCCAGCAGTCTCACTTCTGTCATGTTTCAGTATTTCCACAGGGATATATTTCACACATGTGATTTCATCATCTTCTGCAGCTATACTTTTCAACCTGCTGCAGGTTGTGTACTATTTTCTTACAGGCATGGCATTTTTATTTCAGAATATATGTTGGACAGTTTCATGTTTAGGTTAAACTTACAGGCTGAAACACACTTTTGTAATCAAGCAATACTTGCATACACTTTCACACTGTTACTTGCAGATTCTATTCCTTACTGACTACACTGCACTCTTTTGCTGACTGTCATACTTTTATATTTCTTTACAGTTACTGGTAGTGGATTACTGACCTGCCTGGTGGTGCAACCGCACCAGCCTATCGCCATAGGCTCTGCGGTTCGCAGAACGGACACCTGCAGCTGTAATATAAATGAAGTAATATTGGAATACACATCTCCATAATATCAGCTAGTTTAATTTCTTACATACATAATTAAATGTTACTTACTCAGTAGTGGGGCGTTGGGTGTTTGCCAGGCCTCCTGGATCCAAAGGTTCAGTTGGTCCTGCTTGCGTCTCTTCAGGTCTGCATGGTGGTGACGGACCTGTTCACCAGTCCTTGGAATCCCTGTGGCACTGGTGAGATCATGAGCCAACCGGTCCCACGCCTCAGCCCTGTATGCTCCCCAGAGGACCTGGCCCTGCATGAGTTGGGCCTCATGATGATGGACTAGGAGCCAGACCATGTACCTGGACTCCTCAACACCCCACCTCTGTGCTCGAAAGCGACTACCCTCTCCTACTCCTGTCATTCTGCCTGCAGGTCAGTTCTACAATCGTTTATGCTGTGTATTCCCGCCTATGGGGCTTATATAGTCCGTTTTTCCTGCACATATCTGTGATTGGCCATTTTGGAATTGTATCAACTTCAGTAAACCTGCATTGTCATGCTCTAGTTTGTATTCATTCCTATATATTAGCTATTATTGCATTTACAGGTACTGCTGTCATGGCTTAGTGGTTCTGTACCTTGACTATGGTGTATAGTATCCTGGGTTCGAACCTGGCCACTGCTTTTTATTTTTCATGACTGTCTAGACATGCTGAGGGGTGTGTCTGTGTAAAGGCAGTTTTGATACGGCTTGCTCAACGTTGCCCATCGGTTAGCTCATTTGCGCGGTGCACAGCTCCGCGCAAACAGGGTACGCTGCTTTAAGCCTCATTTGGCTATCGGCATGCATATTACACTCAGCTCAGTTAGGGGCACATAGATTTAGCGTGTTAAACCACTGCTCAGCTACGGGTACTCAGTTTGCGCCAGTTAAACCACTGCTCATCTACGGGCACATGCACTCACTCTGTTAAACTGTAGCTCAGCTATGAGCACATCTGGCATTTTTTCTTCTTTTGTTACCTCACATGTCTTCAATATAAATGAGCTATTTCATTACATTTTACATATATTGGGGTTTTATGTGTACATATTTGTCAGGGACTTGTTTCTTGTTTCCTGCTTATTTTGAAAAAAAAAAATTGGTGTTGTGGGGGCTCGAACCATGAATGCCTGTTCTTCAGCCAACATCTCTACCGCTACGCTATTGCTTCCTGGCTTATTTTGCATATTTAGTTCTTATATGCTTTCCCACTGACTGCTAACTGTAGCTGCGCTTCTGCACGCCAGCATAACGAGCGCACTCACGGTTAAACATCTTTACAATTTAAAAAAAATATATAACATGTTCATTTATATATATTTTATGTTCATAGTCTGTGGGGGCATGTGTTGTGTTGTGTTTATTCACATTTCCGTGGACTCTGTTGTGGGTGTTTACTTTAGGCACTTTTACACTTCTGGGGGCGTGTCCGCTTGCAGGGCTCAGCCTACGGACACGCCCCCTACTGTCTTACACGGACCGTGTTAGACTTAGGTGTGATTCAGCATGCTCTCATGAATATGCAAAGCATGCTGACATCACTCCGTTTAACTGCAGCCTCCGTGTAAGAGTTATAACTCTTACACGGAGGCTTCGTGAATCCTGGGGAGGATGTCCTTGGAGTCGAGCTGTCCATCTTCATGCTGTTTATTTTTTTTTTTTGTACGACCTGCCCTGTTTCTCTCCTCTCCCCCTCACAGATCTAATAATGACTGATAAGGGTCAGGTGTATAATGGAGACGTGCAATGTTTTGCCCTGCTTTTAGTACAGGTCAGCCATGTCCTCACCCTGGTTCCCATTGTATACCACACCTCCACTAGCAAAATCTGTAGTCTCTGGTTAGATCACCACAGGAGTCCCCTTTAGGACCTCCTTCCCTGCTGCTTTGTTAGTTGCCTGAGCTGCTAATCAAACCCGGGTTGACTGGGTTCTAGTCAGGGCTTTATTCCTCTGTCACTGAAGCAACTTGCATGCATATTTTTCAATATTTCTCACATTAGAGAAAGCGTATGACAGGGGAATTATATTGCCGTAGTTACAGGTTTGAGAGTCTCTTACAGAATAGACAGTACACTTTTCCATAAAGCAGGAGAGTAGCTCTCCTGGCTAAAATAATGTATGAGGATTGTGACAGGGTAGGCTAAATTGTCTGCAGAAATCTTAAGATAGTTTTAGAGCCAGAGAAGAGAACTTAATTTGTAGAGCAACTTCTTGCTCAGACTTATAGGTACTGAACAAAGACTGGAGGAGGAGAAACTCAAATGGTGAAGGCCACACTTGTGATGAGGTGTTTTATTAGTTAAAGCAGAAATAAATTGAGGACAGATTTAGATTGCTGTCTCATTTGGGGAGCCTGGGGGAAGGGTTAGATACTTAACTCTGCTAAAACCCCAACTATCCCACCATTAATTGGGAAAACTACTCATGTACCAACTCTTTTGCTCAACATTTTCTAGAATTCATAAATTCCAACGCCTTGGATCAACTTATTCACACCCCCACCAGGGGCAGCAATATCCTAGACCTGGTCATTACCAACATGAGAAACCCGGTGTTCCCCACCAGAGGTCAATTCCTCGTTGGTCAGATCCGACCACAAGCTAATCAGCCTAGACATCCACATCCCACCCCCAGCCCCAATTAGGGAAACCATCGTAAAAAAAACTTCTCAAAAGCCAACTTCACACTTCTTAAGACAGAAGTGGCAAACTTCATGACACCCATGCAGACGGACAATAGAGGTATGACTGCCGAATCCTACACAAATGCACTTTATAAGCACTTACACGAGTGCATGGATCGTGATATCCCTAATAGAACCAAGATGTTATCCTCCAAAAAAAAGAAGCCAATCTGGTGGTCCTCTGCCATAAACAAACTCTACAACAGAAGAAAGAAACTGTTGCAAAAAAGAGTAAAATCACATGACTGGAGGAACTCCCTGGTCAACCTCAGTAAGAAGCTGAGATCCCTCCATAAAATCCTCCAAAGCTAGTTACAAAAACAAAATTGCCACTGACTCTAAAGACAACCACAAAGCATTCTATAGCTATGTCAAGAATCGAAATGGGAACACTCAGATCTGCTCTGAGTTACAGCATAATGGCACTAAATATACAGAACCAACTGATATTGCCAACATCCTAGCAGATAGGTTCAGTGCTAACTTTACCCCCCCTCTCACCCCCTAGAGGGCCCATCTCTATACCAGAAGAATGCAAAGTTCCTATAATCACGGCTGCACAGGTAAAACACACTCTCCAAAGCCAAGAACACAGCATCCACGGGACCTGACAATATCCCAGGCTGCGTTCTACATGAACTACAGAATGAACTGGCACCCTACCCAAGTACCATGTTCAATCATAGCCTCACCTCAGGCTTTGTACCCACTGAATGGCGCACCATGACAGTTATCCCACTCCACAAAGGGGGAGCCACGACGGACCCCGGGAACTACCACCCCATTAGCCTGATGAGCCTGGTCTGCAAGGCCATGGAACGTATCATCGTGGAACTCGTAAACAAAGACATTGGTAATCTCCAAACTCTGGACCCTACTCAGTTTGGATTTGTAAAAGGCAGATCATGTCTCCTAAACCTGATTGACTTCTTTGAAGCAGTCACCAAAGTCATAGATGAGGGTAAAATGGTTCACACAGCTTATCTAGATCTCGCCAAGGCTTTCAACACCATCCCCCACTCTGGAATTATAGATAAACTCACTAAACTAGGTATAAATCCCTATGTCACAAGATGGGTTGCCAACTGGCTCACGGACAGAACCCACACTGTGAAAGTGGCGGATTCCAAATCCGACATCAGACCAGTGACAAGTGGAGTACCACAGGGTTCAGTCCTGGGTCCTCTCCTGTTTGGTATCTACTTCTCTGAAGTGCAGGCCAACACAGAAGGTCTTTGGCTAACAAAGTTTGCAGATGACTGCAAACTAGGAGCCATAATCGAAACTCCTAACGATGTGGACAAACTACAAAAGGGCCTCACTGAGACAGATACATAGTGTCAAAGCCAAAAAGTGTATTGTCATCCCCTTTGGTAAAAACTCTGTACCCATAAACTACCACATAGCTGGTAGTCTACTTAATGCCGAAAATGTGATGAGACCTTGGGACACAGTTGGACAGTATCCTTTGATAATCACATCACCACAGTGGTCAGGAAATCCTTCTACGTGGCTCATCTCATCACAAAAGGGTTCTCATCCAGAAAAAAGAGGTCATTGTTCCCCTCTACTCATCACTCATTAGACCCATTATAGAGTACAACGCCCCTTTTGGTATGTACCTCACAAGACATCTATAACAACTGGAAAGACCACAGAAATACCTCACAAAGAGGATTACTGGCCTCAAACAGATGCCCTATGCAGACCATCTCAAAAAACTACAGCTTTACTCCATCGCATATCGCCTACTCGGGGGCGATCTCTGCCTAACATACAAAGCTATGTTAAACCCAGAGCTGTTGGACATGCTCCACTTAAAGAAATCCCAATCCCGCCGAGCTACATGCTCTAGGGACCTTAACCTTGTCACCACAATAAACAGAACATGCTGGAGGGATAGATTCCGGTCCGAGACTTCCCATACTCTGGAACAGACTACCTATGTCAAACAGAGCTCCTCATTAGCACTCTTCAAGAAAAATCTTGATGATTGGATGGGAAATGGGTAATTCACCCCGGGGATCACTTCTGTGGCTCTGCTCGACAGGGGCACAGGAAAATAATTTTCTTGGGTGGCGAAAGCCAGGGTACATTTTTTGGCTAGGCTTGTATGGGCCCTAGGGCAGATAGCCTAGTACCTACCTATGAACCTATAAAATGTAATTAGTGTCACACCTGGGGGGGGGGGTGGAGGTGGAGTCCAATGTGCTTTATCTTGGAGGGAGATGTTTGGGTAGTTCCACCCGATCTGCTGAGGAATGCCTTGCAACTTTGATTTTGCCAATATGCAGAAGACCTGGGTAAGCAATCTCCTACACCTAGCAACTTAACAGTTTCAGACCAGGCCTATTTTAAAGGGGCACTGCTCCGTGCTAGAAGCCTAAGCAAAATGCTGCTCACACTCAAGGCCTTTCTAATTGCTGAGAATGTAGACATCTGTATAACAGAAAAGTGTTTCCAGAGTAGTGACATTACTACTCCTGTTTCATGTTTTAATGCTTATCACTTATTTAGACCCACCTTAATGATGATGGCTGTATGTTTGGTGCAAGTATATCTCTCTCTGTTTGAAATCCCATTGTTTTTCATTTGTATAGCAAGATGGTAACCTAGAACTGATTCCATCTAAACTCCTGTACTGGGGCTTCTAAACCATTCATCAGCAATATAATGTCAAGTTAAACAGAAAATGACGTTGATGGAACCTGACCTCAAGAAGGCAAATAAAGAACTAGATTCAGAAAGATTGCAGAGTGGACAATCCAGAGCTTATCTAAACAATCCTGTAATGGTATGTGATTGACTGTGCAGTAGCTTTATAAAAGGTTTTTATTTTAATTTATATTTTATTTTTCACACACAGTTTTTCACTGTTTTTAGGAAGGAAGGAGGGGATAGCTTGTAGACAAGATTGATTTTTTTTTTTATATTTTGTAGTTTTACCTTTAATTTTCACTGTTAGCTGTTGGTAAGGGATAGGTTTTAGACAGGCAAACTCTAGCCATCCCAAGGTGTCTATTCAGCTGTAAATTCACATACACTTCAGAGAGGACAATACAGAGCTTATCTAAACAATCCTGTCTTGGTTTGTGATTTATTGATAGTTACTGTCAAATAGAGGTGTGACTGCAAGCGGTAGTGAGTAGAAGCTACTGCGTGCATTTGTACATGATGTAAAAGAATCCACCTTTTTTGTGACTTTCACAATTTGAATGGTTAGTTACAGCAACAACTTTACTGTACTTAAGTTAATATTTAGTTGTATATTGTTTGTGTGACTTTTCTCTTAGAAGTCGATTTAAGTTCTCTTTGAATTCCGTGGTAACTGATTTTGGTTATTCTTTCCTCTTAGAATTTTTTATTCATTTGCAGCTGAATATGAATTCCTTAAATGAGTATGCCATTATTGATTTGCTAAAGCACCAGTATCTTGCACAGTGCAATAAATGCTATGTATAGTTAAAGGAAAGACTTGATAACACTAGTGATCTCTGAGTTCCTTATGTCAAATGTTGGATGATTTGCTTACCATTATTAGTAGCAAATCTAGACTTACTGATGACAGTTGCACTTGTGCATTTGGCACAGCTTGGAGAACTGTTGTTATGTATATTAACGACTATCCTGATGTGATAAATAATGTTAGGCAAAGAGCAAATGGAACATATTTAGGTAAGGATGTGTCTTGTCTGTAAAGATCGCTCAACCCCTATGAAGCAAGATAATGCCACTGACCGCTTTGGAATTCTGGATACGAGCATTCAGCAGTCTGAGGATTTGCAGCATATAGACGGAAATAAAATGAAAAAAGAAAGGAAAAAATTTCCCAACAAAGAAGGAAAAAGGAACTGAAATTTCTATAAAGCAGAGTACATACTGAAAAGAACACTGACTTGTTATGCAGCTCACAGATTACAGGGAATGATCATTTTTTTTCTGTCAGAAAACCTTTAGTCTACAGAAAAAATTATCTCTTCTTCCCAAAAGAGAAGGTAGAAAAAAGAGGCAAGCGGCAGATGAAAAGGAAGAAATCAAAACTGAACGTGGAAGGATTGAAGAATATTACTGTAAGAAAAAGAGAGGAAAGATATTTGTTGACAATATGGCTCTAGCTGTGTTTATGCAAAGCCAGCTGGATGAGAATTGTGTGCTTGCAAATGTAATAAGCAATGAAACCTTGGGATTAATAAGACCAATGTTGGTGATATAGAAGTTGAAGATTTTGCAGATCTGGTCAGAAAATATATTCTTGTAATTGGAGATTGAGGAATTGCTACTTCTATTTGCAGAGAAGATAATGAACATCAAATAGTGTTACATTTGCCAGGAACAAAAACAGACTTATGTGAGGCAGACCTTAGGGGTCTATATTAGGACATCGAAGTTTCAAAACTTTGAATGATCTAATATCGACCCCTATTCAGTGAAAGCTGAAAACATCGAACATACAAAACAGCAAATTTTTTCCCTAGGGAAAACACATACACACAACACAAGCACACCAAACGAACAGCAATCCACACACATACACCTAAAATCTTACACCTAACCCTACACTAAACTATACATACACCACTAACTATCCACTTACCTTAACCCAAACCCTAAGGTCCGTCACTATTGCACGCTCGCCTCACCTGCGCCCTAACCCTAACTCACCTACCCCGCCCTAACCCTCATGTCCACACAATCGCACACATACCTAACCCGCACCCTAATCCTAACTAACCTAACCCGTGCTCAATCGGACACTTACCTGAATCCGACCTGTAACTTTCCACCACAGCACTGGAAATACCGAAGCAACAGAAACGGACAACCAAATCCTTTCCCTAGGAAAAAATTTGGTTTTCTGTAGCTTTGATATTTTCAGCGTTCGCTGAATACGGGTCGATATTAGAACATTTGAAGTTTTGAAACTTCGATGTTCTAATATAGACCTGACCTTAGAATGCATTTAATATTAGGAAGTATGGATCTATTTTTATTCCTCTTGTTACAAATGATCTCATCTGCAGGGACTCTGTCTGTTAGTAGGGAACTTATAGCCCTTTTAGATTAGCTTGTACAGGTGTTAGAAAGTATTTTTCACAAATCGCATATGGAAAGGAGAGTCGTGTCACTGTGAATGAAAAGATTTTTTGAGTAAATACCCACATCTGAACCTAATTTTGGGCACACGTGTTCAGACAGGATGGCGTGCACTTGTCAAAATCAGGGAGGAGAAATTCTGCAGTAGGTATTTATTATTTGACAAACACACAAGGCAGGATTTTTTTGCCAGGTCGAAAATTTAACAGTTCACAGATAGCAACAATTGATGCATCTCTGATGGTTGTTAATGCTAGGTTCATATGTGAATTCTAGGCTAACTGCCCTGAAGGGCCATTTTAAGTCTAGACAGTATCCCATTATGAGAATCAATCCCTGTACCTTGTGTTCGAGGCAAAGACCTTAACCATTATGTCAAACCCACCCTTATAATATTACATTCATTTACAGACATATTCTGCCTGTTATGGACTTGAACCCAGGACCTCCTACACATAAGACCATAACTCTACCCATGTAGTTAGTTGGATGTTCTGTGGAGCATTAATAATTTTTTTTATTGGAAAATTTGAAACGTTCCCATAAGATTGATGTTATTGTTTGTGAAACATGGTTAAAGAACAATGACTGGAAACCATTTCTGTCAAGATGTAAAATAGACTTTCTAACAAATCAGGTGGAGGTGTTATGATGGGGATTAAAGATGGTTATGAGACCCGTGATTATTATGTGTTCAGTGGTAACAGTAATGCTAGATTAGATAGAATAGTAGATGTTAAGATTTGCACTGGGTGTGACGAGGGTGAACAGGATTAGGAATAAGTATATTAGAGGGTCAGCCCAGGTTGGAAGGTTTGGAGACAAAGCCAGAGAGGCACGATTACATTGGTTTAGACATGTGCTGAGGAGGGATGCTGAGTATATTGGGAAAAAGATGCTAAGGATGAAGCTGCCAGGTAACAGGAAAAGAGGAAGGCCTAAGGTAAGGTTTATGGATGTGGTGAGAGAGGACATGCAGGTGGTTGGTGTGTCAGAGCAAGATGCAGAGGACAGGAAGAAATGGAAACAGGTGATCTGCTGTGGCAACCCCTAAAGGGAACAGCCGAAAGAAGATGGTTTATGGATGTGGTGAGAGAGGACATGCAGGTGGTTGGTGTGTCAGAGCAAGATGCAGAGGACAGGAAGAAATGGAAACAGGTGATCTGCTGTGGCAACCCCTAAAGGGAACAGCCGAAAGAAGATGATGATGATGGTAGCGGTAATACTACAGATTGTATAAATGTGGCAGTAAAGACAACCCTGGAACACTTGGTTGTTGGAGTGTATAGATCACCAAAGTCAAGTGCTGGTGACCTAGAAGAATTCATACATATCTTGCATAAAACACGAGGGAGGAATAATAGTGGCTGGGGGACTTAAATTTACCAGAAACAGACTGAAATAATATTGATTCATCAACATTAGTAAGGAAATTATTCACCATGTATGTTCAGGAACAATTGCTTCAGATTGTTAAAAAAAAAAAAAAAAATACAAGGGAGGGGAACTTACTAGACATTGTGTTCCTAAAGAACTATTTGTTGCTTCATATCGAGTTTACCTCCACTGATTTGCAGTGATCATTCAGTTATAAAGGTTAATTTGTTACTAGATAATTCTGCCAAACTGAAATCTAAACCTATGCACAGAAAATTAATAACAGATTATATGGAAGCAAAAGGGTCACTGTTAAACTTATTGGAGTGATGCGTTCAGAGGAAAAACTACAGAAGGAATGTGGAAAGCTTTAAAAAGAGACATTGAATGCAAAAAAAATCAAAAATGTTTAATATCAAGTTCTAGGCACACATCATCAGGAGGATATTTTTACATAAGAACAAGATACTTGATTAAGGTGAAAGACAAAAATATAAGAAGTGGAAAAGAGGTCGAGCTGCAACTTTGAAAACTGAAATAAACAAGTTGGATGAACAAAAGTAATATTGGATACGTTTTTGTCAGAAGTGGAAAAGTTGGGACTTGAAACCATATATTAGCATGCATATTTTGAAAGTAGATCTTTTACCACCTGTAACATGATCTATAACAATACAGCTCAAATGGTGTAGTGGTACATTGCTTTGACTATGGTGTACAGGGCCCTGGGTTCAACACCTGACAGAGCTGATAATTTTTTGCCTACTTAGAGGTGATCTCTGCTTGACTTACAAAGCCATGTCTGACCCAACTCTGTTAAAAATGCTACATCTAAAGAAATCCCAATCTCTCCGTATCACACGCTCCAGAGACCTCAACTTTATTACCACAATCAACAGAATGTACTGGAGGTTCATAACCCAGAGACTGCCCATGCTATACTATGGAATAGACTTCCCATACATGTCAAGCAGAGCACCTCACTGACCCTCTTTGAGAAATCTCAATGAGTGGATGGGAAATAGAAAATTCACCCTGGGGATAAATCCAGTGCCTCTACTTTGACAGAGGCACTGGGAACTAAGGTCGGGTGACACGATGCCAGGGTAATCCTTTGGCTAGGCTTGTAAAGACTCCAGGGCCGTTAGCCTAGTGCACACCTATGAACCTATAATAACAGCTATGAATGAAAATTTGTGCTGTGATGAAACTTTATATAGATTTGCATATGACCATATCAAATGCTGAAGTTAAAATACTGATGAATTAGAACAACTAGGTATTGATGTACTATTAAGATGGATAGCAGTATGGCTTACAAATAGGACATGACAAGTTTCGTACAGCAGTTGTACAGGTGAAATTCTTGGTTACAGTCAGTATCCCATGGGGCTCTGTTGTAGTCCTGTACTACTTTAGATTGTATCTTGCAGATCTATCTTTTATATCTGAGGTGTTCTACAGTCTGTATGCAGATGACTTGAAATTAATTAAACTGATTACAGGAAAACTCACTTCATGCAAATTTGATTGCTTATTTCAATTAGCGAGTTTAAACAAAATTATACTATTTCCCACTCTAAACAGCTGATTAGTCAGTTAACAGGGTTATTGGTTTCCTGCAAATCGATTTCAAAAATGGAAATATTACTAACTGGCAACTCCTGTGTGTGGGGAGTACACTATGAGAGACTCGCTCATTGGCAGTCACCTCCAGGTTATCATTGTTGAGTGCCACTCTTACTTTTCATTTGCCCAGGCACTTCCATTCAGTTACATTGACACTTCCGCCACCTTGCATTTCAATTGCATACATATTAAGCTTTATTATATTAATTCTCTGTTATGGATAAGTGAAAGATTGATAAAGAAAGCAGCAGTAATAACAAGAAAAGAAAAGCTCAAAGTTATTAAAAGACATGAAAGCAGAAGTAGCAATGGGAAGATTGTACGAGAACTTGGATAATATAGTTTCTCAACAACACCACGAACTCCAGGAAATATAGCAGCAACGACCACAAAAAGAATACCAGTGAGAAACAGCTCAACTTTCATGTATTTAATACAAAAATATATTACACTTCTCTTAGCGCCTCGGCCAATGCAGACGAAACCGGACTCTTTTGGAAACATGCCTACAAAAACTTATTTGGCTAAAACTGAAGCATCTCAACCAGAATACAAAGTCTCTAAAGAGAGTCTTACAATTTTATTAGGCGGCAGTGCAGAAGGCGATTTTAAGCTCAAGTCTATGGTAGTTTACTGAGCATAAACTCCAAGAGCATTAAGAGGATGCAACCAGCAAAGATGTCCAGTGATGATTGGGAAATCAAACAAGAAAGAGTGGGTGACCAAAACTTTCTTTGAGAAGTGGTTCAACTCGTATTTTTGCTCGTCAGTTGATAACTACTGCAAGAAGAATAACCTGACTTTTAAACCCATTTTTTATTAAATAATGCTCCAGGACATCCTAGTAAAGTTGCCGATCTAAATAAAAAAAAATGTCAAGATTGTTTTCCTGCCCCCCCCCCCCGAACAACATAATTGCTTCAGTCTATTGACTAAGGGGTCCTATCATCTTTCAAAGCTTATTATCTTCATTGAACTTTTGGCCAGGCTATTCAAGCAACAAGTGAAGAGAATGGAATTTCCCTACCAGAGTTTTGGAAGAAATAGGATATAAAACAAGCAGTAGAAAATTCTCATTCAGCATTAGAAGAAGCCACTGTCAGTAATATATGAGCTGTGTGGCAGATGTTTTTACCTCACTGTGCAAATGATTTCACTAGCTTCAATGAGTCAACATTGTCAAAGAAATTGACACAGTTAGAGAAGAACTTGGATTTAGTGAAGTCGTTGCTGATGATGTGAGAAGTTTTCTTGATTCTCATTCACAACAGTTTAGCAAGAATGATCTCCTTCAAGTAGAACAGTGAGTTTATGAAGAAGTAAAGGGAGTGTGAACAAGAACAAGAGATTAAGAAGTTACCTGCAAAAGAACTTGAGTGAGCTTTTGATCACATGAAGTGCACAAAGGAAATTTTGTTTAATGCAGACCTGGATATGGAAAGAAGCGCCAAGGTTTGCCACAGTTTGGACAAAACAATCTCCAGCTATCGAAAATTACATGATGAAATGAAAAAGTCAAGCTCTGTTCAAACATCATTGCTCAGATATTTTGCAAAAAAGTAGTTTATCATTTAAGTGTTCATTTAGTACATAAAAATATCAAAGAATAAAAAGCAATGCATGAATTTTTATTATCTGATATAGCTTATATGGTGTAATATTTTCAAAATGATATATATATGATGGTGATGGATTAATTAGAATTAGTCCTATTGTTTATTGTATTCAGTTAATGTGATTTTGCTTAGAACATGTTAATTGCAGGATGAATTCATCTTGTTAAGCGAGTTTCTTCTGTAACAGTATGAAAACCTTATAAGAAAACAAGCATGAGTAAACTGGAAAGAGCACAGTGGAACTATGCTATCCATGGATGTGAAAATTTAATTTATTATGAAAGAGTAAAATAACTGAACTTGTACTTTGTCTTAGATATTTAAGAAGAGACCTTATTTAGGTATATAGGGCATTTTAAAGAGAGCTATCTCTGGGAATGTTTGGGATTGTCAAAAAGTAGTGGACAAGCTATGTAGAAGATTCTGTAGTAATGCAAAGTGTACTAGCTGGTTCTCTGAGAGAGCAGCTGATGCATGGAATAAACTACCAAATTACATTAAAACAAGCACTAGTTTAGATATTTTTAAGAACAGCCTGGACACGTATGGGAAAACTGTTTTGGTATATTGGCAGGCTAGAAGTACATTAATTCCTGTGCTTGAAATATTTGTATGTATATACGTAACTAAGGCAAAAGACCAAGACCTGTAAAGCTGAGTCATCAGCATCATCAACCCTATTTTTCCCATTGATGTTACATCCAGAGATAATCCTAAAGTCTTCTTCAGCTGTATGTATGTGGGAAGGGACTAAACAAAATCTACAAAAACGGAGACACTGGAAGTTCTAACCTGTGGATATGGATAGCAAGATACAAACAGTAAAAATTTATTTTAGTCCATTTAGTTTTATACACAGGTCAGGTATATTTTTTCAACCAGAGGAGAAATTGAGGATAGTAACTAATATGTTTGAAGAATTTTATTGGGGAGGGGAAGAGAGCAAGATTCAAGTCTGATAAGTTATTCTCCCAATAGAACAAGGAGGTTTAGGATTACCTGATTTGAAGGGATATTGTAAAGCTACACAGTTAAGGCTCATGTACATAACAGAAGCAGAAGGCTACAACTCAAAGTGGAAAGGAATGAAGATGAACTAAGCAGGCAATTGAAAAAAAATGAAAAAAATGGGATTTTGGATGGATCCAGATCCTAAAGGTAAATGCCAACAGTCATACAGAATAAGAGAAAGAGATCTGATATGGTGCAATTTGTATGTGGTCCAAATAGAGAAGTCTGCAAGCAAAGGAGAGAGTAATATTGCTGGAAATGAATTAATACGAAAAGAGCAGCACCAAAGATATTTGAAGAGAAATACAGGCAAAGGCATGCAGCCATGGAAAATTTTACAATACAAAAAAATAAGAAAATGAGGAAAAGAAAAGTAGTGATGTAGAAGTTAAATAAACAAACTGAGATTATGGATTATCTGCCAAGTGAAGGATTTAGTGTAGAAAATTTAACTTGGATAATATCACAGCAGGATAGAGCAGTGGAGCAGGAAACATCTTATCATTTGCCGTGTGAAGATACTTTGGAGCCTTCCATAAGAAAGTACAAACGTACAGTTGGAGTTGCACAGCAAGGGAAGGAACAGAAGACTGTGGCAACTCTGATGTTGTGGAGTGATAAGCCAGTTAGTTCCCATATGAAAGAGTAAAATGGATTGACACAGGATGAAACTGAAGAGAATGTGGCACAGGAAGATGCTCTGGAACTTTCTATAGAATGCCTGCCAGAAATGTTTAGAAGATCATGATCTTAGAGAAGAGTTGCTTGATTTTAATAGAGATGGACAGACGCATTAAGATCAATGAAAGAAATAGTCTACAGAAAGTTAATAAAACCCAAAAAGTTAGAAGTATAATGAAGTAAATGAACACCGTGATTAGGACTGTCCATAGAAATTCATTAGATACAGTCGAAGTAAATAGGATATATTACTGTGAAGTTAAATTAATAATAGATTAAGTCTTACCACAGAAACACAGACTAGTAAGGGAAAGGACGGGGAGAAATCTAATGCCATCATGGAAGTATCCTAATAGAGAAAACTATAAAGCAATTAAGACAAGAAGTGTCACTGTTAGAGTATAGAAGAGGGAACAGATAAAATATGCAGAAAGATAGATGAGATGAAAGCAACACGCAGTATCACAACAGATCAGGATCTATCATGCACTATTGCAAATAAACTAAAAAATATCAGCATAGGCAGAAAAACTTAGAAGATATGCAGATAAATATAAAGGAAAAATTCAAAATAAGCATTATACTGATGATCCAAAAAAGTTTGTAGAGAATTGGGAAACAAGGCTAATAAAATTGAAATGCCACCAAAAAAAAAAAAAACGAAGAAGAAATGGATACATTTTGAAGACATACCTATGAAGACCCTGTGGAACATAACAAAGATTCTAAATGGGTAGAAGTTGTTGTCTTTCGGCTTTTCCTGGTTAGGGGTCACCACAGCGGAACTCCAGTCTGCTAATGATTGGCAGTAGATTTTTATGTGCCGAGTTGCCGGACCTGATGCACAACCTTCAACGAAGGTACGCCCATTCACGCATGTCTCCACACAGAAGACGCTCTAGCTGAGAATCGAACAGGGCAACGTCTTACTGAAAATGGGTAGAAGTAAAAGAAAGAATAAGAAGTTGAAATGTACAATATATGAAATGGGATGGAATAACCACCAGAGTGATTGAAACAAAGTTAAGAAAAGCTCCTAATTGGAAACCCCCAGACCCAGATGTAGTACCTAACTTCTGGCTAAAAGTATAACATCTTTACATTGAAGATTTAGCCATGAGTAAGAACTATTTTTATATGCATACCTCAAACCGGCACCAGCCTGGTTAACAGGAAAAACAATACTCCTACTTGAGTGAACCTGCACGCTGTCCTAAAAACTATAGGCCAATAACTTGCCCTCCGATGAGATATAAACTATGCACTGGAATTGATGCCAATGGAGTTTATAGTCAAAACTCAATCATTGCAATAAAACAAAAGGGTAATAAAAGAAAGTCATATGGAAGAAAGGATCATTTGTTGTTAAATGAAGTCAATGGAGAACTGTAAAAAGTGGAAGAATTTAAGTATGGCATGGAAAGACTATAAGAAAGCATTTGACAGTATCCCACATTCATGGATGAGTGCTTAAAAATATGTGAGTTGCACCCTGCACTGATTGATTACATTACAGCAACCATGAATGAGTGGCAAACCACTTTGCTGTTAAGCCATGATAAAGGACAAATTATTATTCCAGGGATAAAACGGAAGTATTCCAGGGTGACTGTTAGTCACTGCTGCTGTGTTGTGTTAGTCACTGCTGCTGTGTTGTTTTGCCCTTAACCCATTAAACTGTTCATTTAACAGATTAGGTCATAGCTACAATTTGGCTCCCAGAAAACAACAAAGTGTAAAGACTTTATCTTCTTTTTGTTGATGATTTTAAAAATGTATAGTTCATCAGATGAGGAACTGAAAACGTAACTGCAAATGGTCAAAACATTTTCATATGGAAGAAAAATGTAATTTGGTCTTGATAAATGTGCAAAAGCAACCTTTAAAGTAGGGAAAGCTGCAGCACTACGAAAAACATAGTTTGGTACAGGAATGTGATTTAAAAGAACTTGAGCAAGAGGCAGTGTCTAAATGTTTGGGAACTGATGAAGGATCAACAACAAAATATGCATTTCAAAAAACATGAACAAATGCAAATAAAACTTGGTAAGGAATATTTTTAGAAGACTAAAATTAGTACTCAAAATGAGTATACTAGAAGTAGTGAATATAGTAACAGAGAAAACAACTGAAACTGAGATCTTTAAAAAAAGGGAAGGAGCAAACTACATAGGAAAAAAAATGGGAATTATGGGAACATTACATTCAAGGGAGGAATAAAGTTTAAAAGGTAGCTAGGCTCAAAATGAGCTGTGATGTTTGACTGAAAAAGATTGGGTAGATTATAAGTGATTTATAATATTTACAACTGTTAGTGTGTCAGTATGGTTTGTGATGTAAAATGTTTGTAACTAGGATTGTGTCTGTGTGGTTTGTTTTCATTAATATAAGTGTGTGATTGCCTGTGTAGTAAGTGATGGTTTAATAAAGATGTTTCTTTAAAAGAAAAGGCAGGAATTGAATAATTTACATAGTGTTGCTTGGGTTATATAGCAGTATATGTGAAGTATAACATTTGTTATGTTAATATAGTTTGTTTACTTTTATATGAATGTACAGTGATAATTCAATAAAGGTGTTTGAGGAAGGAAAAAAAAAACAGCATTGACATCTAGGAACAAAGTCCAAGCTGTAAAGTAATTTGCTCTTCCTGTCCTAACTTAATAGTTTTGGAATGATTTACTGGCCCCAAAAGGTGTTGAATAGATTAGATGGGAAAACCTGAAGTATACTTCATGCTTATCAAATGATTTTTAAAAATAAGTGTGTACCAAGACTGTAATTCCCCATTCTGAAGGCGGTATGGGCCTCCTTGAAATTGATTACATGTATAAATCTGCAGTTTTGGGACTGCATGCATATCTGCTGACCTCACAAGACCCAAATGTAGTGAAAGTTTTGAAATATGAGGAGAATAAGTCTATCCTGACTTCCCTAGTTAATCATAAGCATATTGGCGTCAAGTGGGAATGAAAATTAAATTTGAAGTAGATAAAAAAAATCAGGCAGCAACTGAATGTGCCAAAAAACAAAAGACAAAATATAATGTGAAGGATCAGATGAGAAGGCAAGAAGTATGGAAAATCCATAAATATAGTTAAAAGTATAGAAAACTCTTGGAGCAATCTCATGTTGCTCAAGATCGAATGCAGGAATGGTTAAGAAGAGTTTGAATTTAAACCAAAAGCTGAAAGGTTAATATTGGCGGACCAAGATAGTGGACTATATAAACATGTTGATTTACGAAGTCTGTTAAATATGTGGGAGAAACGGACAAATTTAGGTTTTGTAAAATGGAATTGGAAATGGTCGCACATCTTGTTGCTGGTTGTCATTGTTCTAATGGCAGAAGGACTGTATACTGAAAGGAGTAATAATGTGGCAAGACTATTGCATTGGGGATTGTATAAACATGAGATAGCTGAAAAACACTGGAAACATGAGCCACAGAGCATTAAAGAAATTGATGAAGTCTTATCTCACATGGGATCACCCATTACCAAGAGTTCAAAAAATAGATGAGAGGAAAACCAGATTTAGTAATCCATGAACAGAAGACGTTGCTTTGATCATTGAAACTGCTACACCCAGTGACAACAGTGTCTTATGTACAGAGAGATGCAAAGTCATAAAACACCAGGATTTGCAGGCAGAAACAAGGGCAGTGTGGAAGAAGGATACCCAAGCAGTTCCAATAATAGTATGTCCAATGGGTCTTATAAAAAATAATTTACAAGCGTACTTACATATGTTACCGGTGCAATTAACGCCATACAAATTGCAGAAGGAGTCATTACTGGGCACATTGCAGGTGCTGCAAAGAGCACTTCTGGTTAACACCAAAGACTGAAACAATACTAATTTCATGAACTTTAATCATACTTTGACTTGGGAATGGGGTCCAGTCTCGTCATTGTAATAGAAACCCCAAAGGCTTGGAGAAATTTAAAAAAATAGGCATTCTATTCAAAGTAGTAAAAAGAAAAAAAAGTATATGAAGAAATAAGTCAGCATGGGAATGGAGAAAGGAGATTATGCCAGTAGGGATGGCTGCAATTAGGAGTACAGAAAATAGGCAAAGGGACTGGAATTTACTGGAGGAAGTTGACAAAGGAACCAAGATATTGGGAAAATAATTTTAGATAAGGAAAGGTAATAGAATGGGAAGAGGTCAAGAAGACGTTTGTATTGCAGGCAAGTTATTGCCTTCCCTATCATGGATTGTTATTAAAGTGTGGACAAAGAGAAATAGATGGGGGAATCCTGAATGAAAGACCTGCATTGGATGAGTTTTTAACTGAATCCAAAACACAGGCTGCTTTTTAAAAAAAGTGATAATTGGTAGGGCATATAAAGTATTGCATAATATCTGTAGGAATCTATCAGAATAGGTCAGAAAATATTGTGAAGAGAGATTTGATGTGCAATCCACAAAGAAACCTTGGGTGGTCATGTATGGATCCTAAATATGCAACAAAATCTAGAAGATTTAGGAGTTTTGTCTGGAAGTGTTTGCAAAGATACATTTATACACCAAGCAGATTCCAAAGAATTTGTTGCAAGGTAGATGGCAAATGTTGGGGGTGAGATGGAGAGTATAATGAATTGCCAGCTTTTAAAATTCCCTGTGGAGTATTCTGTCGGGAGTACTGGGTAAGCAAATGAGTGTAACTAAGAAAATTATTTTTTTGAGGTGGAATATAGGATCTGAATTGCTTAGACATAGTAAGGGCTCATTAAATTTAATCCTGCTGGTTGCCAAGAAAGCAATTACCAGCAAATGAAAATCAGAATCTAAACTAACTAAACGTGAAGTAGTGAATATTGTTAACAAAGATAAAAGAATGAGAAGTAGTTAGAGTAAATTATTTAGGGAAAAAAAATGAAATTGTGGGAACAATACATGGCAGAAAAATGTTTTGGAAGAGGAATGATGTTTGTGAAGGCAGGAATTAAATAATTGATGTAATGTTTCTTAGATTATGTAACAATATATATGACATGTAACGTTTGTAAATGTGACTTGTTAATGTGGTTTGATTACCTTTATGTAACAAGTAAGTTTGCCTGTGTCTCAAGGGATACTTCATTTAAGTCTTGTTCAGCTATGTTTGGAACTGTACTGCACTGAACTGATATCAAATAGTACCACCCACTCTAACCCCCAGGGAAGTTTCAAATGCTCTAGGGGACAAATTTCAACTCTTAATACCGTCCTTTTGCCCCCCCCCCCCCCACCATCTATTAAACACCTGCTGTGATTGCCTTGGAATATGTACTAAAAGCTTGATCCAAAGCCAGAAAAAAACCCAATAATTATGTGTCAGCCTGTTTTCTTGTTAGCATAAAAAACTGCCTCACAGATTCCCCTGTAAGCCTGTTCAATCTCAGTCAGCGTCCAAGTATTGAATCATGGAGAGCAGCTGTTGTAGTTCCTCACCATGAAGGTGGCCCAACCACTGACCCCAGAAATTAAAAACTGATTAGCCTTCCCAGCCTCATTTATAAGGTAGTAGATTGTGTTGTCATGGAATTCATAAAGTAAGGATATTGGCAACTTGCACTTTATTGACCCAAACCATTTTGGCTTTGTGAAGGTCAGATCCTGCCTACTTAATCTGGTTGGCTTCTTTGAAACAGTATTGGATGCTGACAGATTGGTACACACTGCTTATTTACACCTAATCATGTTTTTTCAGTATCCCACACTTTGTTTTTATTGATAAATTGATCCATCTGAATGTAAACTCTTGAGTAACTTAGTTGATAACAAACTAGCTAACAGACTGACAGAACCTAGTCAGTCTGGGTTGGTGGCACACCTTCCTCAAAAAGGTTAATTGCTAGTGGTGCTCCCCTCTGCTTCATTATGGGACAGCTACTCTTCAGCATATACTTCCCTGCCATCAAAGCTGATATCAGGGGTCTCAAACTGACCAAGTTTGCTGATGACTGCAAACTCTAGTCTGTTTGTCAACACTCTGTGTAGGACATCCATACAAATTTGTAGTGTCAGAACCATGGACTAAAGCTTAACCCCCATAAATATAGTATTGGACTCTTTGGGAAAGAAGAGTGCTCCTTCACGTGTCATATAAAATGGTGCACTCCTGAAAGTAGGTACTGTCATGGGTCTACTAAATTTCGAAGTTTCCAAACTTCAAATTTCTTATGGTTGAGACCATAACATCGAAGTTTTGAAACTTCGAACCATTTAAATGGAAATCACCATACAGCACGGAACAGTATCTTGACCATTTTCTTTGCTTAGTGTAATCTCGGAGTCTGTATATTTAATTAGCAGAGGGGTGTGGAGGGTGCATGGGGGCTTGCCCCCCTGCAAAAACATAAACAATTTATTTATTTTTATTTTGAAGTTTCAAAACCTTGATCTTATGGTCTCGACCATAAAAAAATTGAAGTTTGGAAACATCAAAATTTAGAAGACCCATTATCATTACAGACCTGAGCACATTTGTGGACAATTAATTCTTCTTTTACCAACACATAGCAACTGTCATTATGAACTATTTCTACCTAGCCCATCTAATTATTAAAGGCATGTTGTTTGGGCCCAAGGACATTATTGATCCTCTGTTCTCCTCCCTTGCAGGCACATATGCACTTTATTTTAGTCATTTTATAAGTTATTGCATTTATTTCAGCTGTATTTACTGTCTGTTGGCTACACAGTCAAGTGCGCTACCCTGTTCTGTGTTTAAAGTGAGTTTATTGTTGCTTTAAGTGTACTTATTACTGGTTTCCTGTTCTGTGTTTAAAGTGAGTTTATTGTTGCTTTAAGTGTACTTATTACTGGTTTCCTAAAAAAAAGAACAAAAAAATTCTATCTGTTTGCTTGTTTTCCCACCATTTTCTGTTACTAGAATAGTCTGGATTCAGATTTGGTGAATACAGGACTGTATTGGAGTTTGAGTTGCCCAGACCTTCTATGATAGAGAAGTCTTTCTGCTTATCAGTGGGAGTGGTAAGCACTGATCAGCCTATCTACTGCTAGAGGAGTGGTTTCATGCTCTGAAATTGTACCTTATTGGCCATTTTGGGCTGCATTCTATCCCTTGTAACTTTTTGCCTTAAAAACCCATGTTTGCATGGGTTTGAGCGCAGCACAGTGCTGCTAAGCTAGGATAAACTATTACTGGTGCCTGAAGGTCTACTCTTTAAATTTTCCCTTAGCTCTTGCTAGTTCTCTTCTTTTCTACACTTAAACTAGTTTATTAAGTGTAGCACTTGTTCAGTCTTCCCATAGCAATTACTGTAGCACACAAACTGCTACCAGCACTAAACTTTCCATAAAAACAGCCTCAGTACTTAATTTCCAAAGGTCAGTTTCCTGTGCTTTTTCCTATTAACCTGGTGACCTGGGCATTTTGAGGCAATGTAGTAACTGCCTCATGTACATGGACAAACCTTCTCCTCTTACCCCACAACACTCAGATTTGCGAGAGATGCAACTATATATCCAGATTGGAAGACCTACACTCTCCAGCCAAGACTGGAATAGCCAGTCAAGAGGAGAAGGTCAACACTAGCACTGCACCACAAGGAACACTTAGCCACATACCCTCACAGCTATCACATAACACAAAACACACATCCACTTTCACAGAGGCTCTCAATAAAAATCTACCCAAACCCTCCAGGGCAGAAACGCACCACAGCACAAACCATGAGACTCATAGCTCACACAAACAGTGTGCCGCACAACCAAAGCCACTAAGGCAAAACAGCTTACCCAATGCACTTGTCATAGGTGACTCATTAGTAAGGCACACTGATGTCCCACTCACTAGGTTGAATAAGGTGAAGGTAACAGTCAGCTACCTGTCGGGAGCCAGGATACGCCACGTAACACACGCACTCAAGTCACTCCACAACAGGTACAGATATGACTCTGTCTTTGTCCATGTTGGTGTGAATGACCTGAGATGCACCTGCCTGGACTACATGAAAAGAGACATGGAAGAGCTCTCTGATCATGTAGCCCAGGAGGGTATGACCCTAGCTCTGAGTAGCAATTTGTCATCACCCAAAATGATACCACAGTACAAACAAATAAATGACTTCAATAATTGGCTAAATCGCTGGTGTCATTCAAAGGGGATCCAGTATCTGGCTGCCTGGGATGACATGATCGACAGACCTTGATGCTCTGCCAGAGATGGCCTGCATCTGTCGCCCCTGGGATTCTGTATACTGGCCAAGGCCCTTGCCACCCCTATAGTGCCTTTTTTTAGGCAATGTCTAGATTGACCAAAATACCACCATAACAGCTACAAGTAAATGTAATATGAGGGTATGCTACTCAACCCTAGAAGTCTAAATCTCAAAATACACTTGTTTGAAGCGCTTCTTAAAAATGGGGAACATCAACAATTGTGCCGTAACCGAGACCTGGTTCAAGGCACCTGTAAGCACTCCTGCGCTACCAGGCTATAACTCTTACCACACCTTTCGGCCCCAAAATGTGGACCGAAGCCCTAAAGGCGGTGGTGTCTCCATATTCATAAAGGATGTGCACACCTCCAGGTTTGTAGCCCAACGTAACACATCAGAGATACTCCAGGTACAACTAACACTGGGTAAGACTGCAGTTCAGGTTATTGCCTGCTATAGATCCTCCACAAAGTCCCAAAACTTCCACTCCACCTTCCTAAACACCCTGGAAAATATTAAGGTCCAGCCCAACACACTCATACTAGGCGACTTTAACTACTCCTCCATTAACTGGGAAAACTACTGAAGTACCAACACACTTGCTCAAGGTTTCCTGGAATTCATCAATTCCATTGCCCTGGACCGGTTCATTCTTACCCCTGGACCGGTTCATTCTTACCCCCACTAGGGGTAGGGGCAGCCTTGACCTGGTTATTACTAAAGTGAGAGACACTTGCTCTACTCCAATTGTCAACTCCTTCCTGGTCAGATCTGACCACAAGCTAGTTACCATGGATATCACATCCCACCCACACTCCCTGCAAAGGTAACCACTGTAAAAAACTTTTCCAAAGCCAACTTTGGGCTTCTAAAAACTGAGGTGGCTAACTTCATAATGTCCAACTTTGGGCTTCTAAAATCTGAGGTGGCTAACTTCATAATGTCCATGCAAATGGAGAATAAATGCAGGACTGCTGAATCATACTCCAGTGCACTGTATGAACACGTACACAAATGCATGGAATGGGCCATTACCAATAGAACCTAGACATGCTCATCTAAAAAAGGAAGCCAATCTGATGGTCCCCTGCCATAAACAAACTCTAAAACAGAAGGAAGAAACTGTTGCAGAACAAGGCAAAGTCCCAAGAAAAACTCCCTTGTCAGCCTCAACAAGAAACTGAGATCCCTCATCAAATCCTCTAAAGCTAGCTCTGAAAACAAAACTGCAGCAGATACTAAAGACAACCTCAAAGCCTTTTATAGTTATGTCAGAAATCTACAAGGCAAAGCTGACATCTGCTCGGAGCTACTACACAATGGTAACTCCTATACTGAGCCAACAGACATTGCCAGTATTCTGGCCGACAGATTCAGTGCCAACTTTACCCCCTTCTTGCCCCCTAAAGGGCCAGTCACAATACCTGAGGAATGCCCAGTACCCAATATTACTGCTGCACAGGTTAAAATCTCACTGTCCAAGGCCAAGAATACAGCTTCCATGGGACCTGACAATATCCCTAGATGTGTCCTACATGAATTGCAAAATGAGCTGGCACCACTCCTGTGTGCCTTGTTCAATCACAGCCTAATCTCAGGCTTTGTCCCCACTGAATGACGCTCTGTTACAGTCCTCACACTCCACAAAGGGGGTGCGACTACTGATGCTGGGAACTACCGCCCCATTAGACTGATGAGTCTGGTATGTAAAGCTATGGAGCGCATCATCATGGACGTAATTAATAAGGACATAGGGAATCTCCAGACTCTAGACCCCGCACAGTTTCGATTTGTTAAGGGTAGATCATGTCTGCTCAATCTGGTGGACTTCTTCGATTCTGTCACCAGAGCTGTGGGCGAAGGCAGGTTAGTTCACACAGCCTACCTCGATCTGGCCAAGGCCTTCAATACAATTCCTCACTCAGGAATCGTAGATAAGACTCACTAAATTAGGCATCAACCCCTGTGTCACAAGGTGGGTTACAAACTGGCTTACTGACAGAACTCGCACTGTGAAAGTAGGGGATTCCAAGTCAGACTACCGACCAATCACGAGTGGAGTCCCATGGGGATCGGTCTTGGGTCCTCTCCTGTTTTGGCATTTACTTTTTCTGAAGTCCAGGCCAAAACCAAGGGACTCTGGCTGACCAAGTTCACAGGTAATTGCAAGCTGGGAGCCATTATTAGCTCCCCAAATGATGTTGACATTCTATAGAAAGGCCTCACGGAGACCAATGACTGGTGTCAGAACCCTGGCCTTAAGCTTAATTCCAAAAAATGCATCATCATTCCCTTTGGGAAGAACACAGTACCCATGAACTACCATATCAATGGTAGTCTACTGAACACCAAAGGTGTTATAAGAGATCTGGGAACACAAGTGGATAGCAACCTCTCCTTTGGTAATCACATTGTCACTGAGGTCAGAAAATCCTTCTATGTGGCACATCTCATTACAAAGGGTTTTGCATCCAGGAAAAAAGAGGTCATTGTCTCTATCTACTCTTCCTTCATTAGACCAATTATCGAGTACAATGCCCCATTTGGCATGTAACTCACTAGACATATGCAACAGCTAGAAAGACCACAAAAATACTTCACTAAGAGGATCCTAGGCCTTAAACACTTGCTCTATGCGGAAAGACTAAAAAACTCCAACTTTTCTCGATATCATATTGCCTACTTAGAGGCAATCTCTGCTTGACCTACAAAGCCATGTCAGACCCAGAACTGCTAGATATGCTACATCTAAAGAAATCCCAATCCCTCCATGCCACACGTGCCACAGACCTCAACCTCATTACCACAATCAACAGAACTTGCCGGAGGGACAGTTTCCTAACCCAGTGACTGCCCATGTTCTGGAATAGACTTCCCGTACACATCAAGCAGAATACCTCACTGGCCCTCTTCAAGAAAAATCTTGACGAGTGGATGGGAAATAGAAAGTTCACCCGGGGATCATTTCAATGGCCCTGCTTGACAGAGGCACTGGGAAATAATGTCGGGTGGCATGTTGCCTGGGTATCCTTTGGACAATGCTTGTAAAGGCTCCAGGGCCATTAGCCTAGTACACTCCTATGAGACTATGAACATATTAAAATATAGTGCCTTCTTTGACATATCTATTCAAGCATATCGGCCAGCTAGAAGAAATGCAGTGTTTCCTCACCACAGACACACTGGTCTGAATTCACTCAGATGTACAGGTTATATAAAAGCTCTTTCACTTGATCTGTCTGTTTTATATACTTCAGAGTGGCAATCTGTGTCTGGCTTGCAAGGCTGTAAATGAGGCTGTTATGCTTGACTTCTTACACATTCATAAAACTTGAAACAGGTAAACCTGTTTTAGGCCTGGCTCCTTGATACAGAGGGATGTAGTCCTAACTGCAGCCAAGGCGACCAGTTTGATTACCACTTGTGGCACTGGAGGAGCCAGGCAAGAAGAGGGAGGAATGAAGGGGGGTGGTTTGCTTACCTATCCATAGTGTGGGTAGGGTTGAATGCATTTGGAGGCACACTGGGTGGTTCAGTTTCCCTAGTGGAGACGGCTGCTTGGGTATCTGTGCTTGGAGACTTCTCTGTTAATTGGTTATACATAAACATCTTCCTCGCTTAGCTACTAATTAAGTCTCATCTTCTACCCTTGGCATAATTAAGTCTTCCATAAATATTTCCATTTTTGCCTTTTCTTGGCTTCCACATTCCTCTGCTTTTATACAGATGTTTATAAAATTTCCACAATAGGTCTTCTACATCTATAGGATCTCTGGTTATTTTTCTTGTTGCAGGCTTCCTAAGTTTTATGACATCCCTTTCAGTGCAACAATGTAGGTACAGAAAACAGAAAGTTATCGTGCTGTGGAGTTGCCAAAAATAGTTGCTCAGCAACCTTTCTAAACTCATTTGTATTATCCAAATACTCCCTTATTTAATCTTTCTCACTTCACAGTTCATATTGCTTATGTTGAGAAACCAAGACAGTATGGGGGTGGGTTTTACTTTTATTAACTAGCATTGTAAAGTACTGTTTATCCACAGCAGGGTTAAGCACCTGGTGGTGCAAACCTTGGCTGCAGATGATTGTCACTGTTGAAGTAACACCCCCAACTCCATATGAAAAAAATGGGGGGGAGTTGTGGCTGGATGGATTGTAAAGTATTATGAATATGTGACAAGCTGTTTCGAATTTACATATCCCAATATAACTAACTGCTGTGAGGTGAACTGCTTACTTGTCAGTATATCAGATTAGTTACATTTGAATATTACCTGAAGGTTGTCTGAATATACTAAAGGCAGGTCAAAACTATGTACATTATTAATAAGTAAGCCTTTATGCATAAGATACAGTAATATTAGTTGCTGTGTGCTAACTGCATGTCCAAGGAGTATGTTAAGGTACTAGAGTAAGGGCTAGCTATCCTTCCACTCTTAAGCATGCAGTTTTTATATAACCAACCAGTGCACTTGTGTCTTAATGCATTTATAGCATTAATGTTTTTGTTATGACTTTGTGAAATGCTTTGTTATATCATTAATATATAAAGAAAAAGGCATTAGGATTTATTTTTATAATTTTATGAAGATCTGTAAAGCAGTCTGCTTTCTATATATACATTTTTTCTAAGTTGTATACAAATATTTTTAAGTTGTGTACACTGTTAAATGTAAACTTACTTCACAAAACAGAAAATGAGTGTAGAAAGTATTTTGCTGCTCTTGACAAAAACATAAAGCTTATCTTTTATTGTGGTTTTGTGGGTTTTTCAACTCTGTGGTAGTATTTAACAACACACTTTACTTTTTTAGTGGCAGTTTAGAGATGTTATTTTGATTCCTTTTCTCAAGAGGCAGAAAGAAGTTGTTTAACTCTTACCCAGCAATCTAAGACACCTGACATTTTGATATTACTCATCCTCGCTCTGTTCTCTAAGTCTTTAAGCTTTATCCTGACAGCATTTTACTGAGTTAGTATTGTTTGAGGTTGTTGCATTATAGTTTAGTGTTTATTGATAAGGCAGTAGATGTGATTTGACAGAATGGAGCATATCCTATTTGTCTATTAACCAGCTTGAGAACTCTGTACGTCTACTAGAGACCATGTCACTATGCATGTCTACCAAACCATCTGCTAGGAGATGTTATCTTGCTTCCTGGTGCATGACCTACCATTCGTGACTTTGTGTGTGTGCGTTCTGTAGATCATTTGTGTCTGCTTGGGAGCGCTAGATGATTTTTCCTGTGTTGTGGTAACTGGGTGAATGTACATAGAGCAGCAAGAGTCAGGGAAGGCATATTCTTTGCTGTTCATGCATGTCTTTTAAATGTGTTACCCAGCATTTTATTGTTTGAAACTGGATGAAGTTTTAACCGCATCAGTTTTTAACTCCCCTGATCACTGTTATTTTGTATGAAATCTTTGCTGGTGCAGTTTCTCTTTGCTCAGTAGCAGTGATCCTGTGAGCTTTCATCTTTTCTCCATGCTTGTTCAACCATGGAACTAAGTGGGGGTGCAGGAGGAGGATGAATAGGAGCTTGCCTCCCTGCAAAAGATGCTTTTCAGTGAGCCACAGCTTTGAATGCTTTGTTTCATCCTGTTGAAGTAGAATACAGTTAAACTTGGGGAAATGTAAGTGAACTATTTAGACCACTTCCCACTTATGTAGCAGCAAATGGATATGAGCGAAGCTGGACAAATATTGAAAAAAGTTCAGAGCCAACACAGAATGCTTAAAAATCCAAGTATTCCAAATGAAAACCACCGTGTCCTGTAGTATGCATAAATCTTTATTCCAATGGACAAATGACAAGCGCTTTCGCTAAGTATAGCTTCTTCAGGTCAATTCAACAAAAATAAAACCAAATCTCACAGTATATAAACAAGTCAATTAAGCAGCAGCAACATCAATTACATATTTAAAAGGGAAATGTAAGAATAAAATATGAATAAAAAATATATATATATATATATATATATATATATATATATATATATATATATATATATACATATACATATAGCCCCTAGGATGCATATACAGATGTAAAGAATATAAAAAATACATATAAACATATAAAAATGTGTGTATGTATGTAAAATGCATATTGAAGCAACGTACAAGTATATGTGCAGAGTGTATATGTGTATGAGAGCCCTATCTATTGTATTATACCTGGTTACTGAAATGAACAAAGCTGTAATGTCATGTAGGAAATCTACTTGATGTGCCTACGTCTCCTTAGCCTGGGTTTAATAGATGCTCTGTCATTCAGGCCTGACCCATAGTCAGCCCTCAATCTGATAATCCAATCACTCTCCTTACTTTCAGTGTGATTCCTTAAATCACCTCCTCTCTTATTCGGGATTACAACCTCCAGAGCCCTAAACAGGAATGTATGTGTATGGTCATTGACACTAACATGCTTGGCTAAAGCATTATGGACCGATCCTTTTCTAATGTGGTATACGTGTTCTCTTATTCTGTCCCTAAACTTACGGTTTGTCTTGCCCACATAAAAGCTAGTGCAGGCCTGGCATACCGCAAGGTATATCACATTGCTGGTCATACAATCGGCAGTAGCAGTAGTTTCAAAGATTCGTCCTGTATCAGGATGTGTAAATTCAGTAGAATTGTATAGAATAAAATGTATGTCAATATATGACTAGAAAAATTACTATTTAAAATATGAACTTTCTCCCAACCATACATAAAAACATTAGCATAACTCGGGTCACAGAAGCTGTCATTGCTACTCCATTAGTTTGGCGGAAGAATTTTCCAATGAACTCAAAAAAATTGTAACTTAAGTAGCATTAGAAAAAGTTTAGAGTTAACCAACTCAAATCTGACAACATCCATACCTTCATTGTTTGGCATTACTGTATATAATGACTTGACTTCCAAAGTAACTAAAAAATCTGTTTCAGTAACCACCACATTTTCTAACTTACTCATAAAATCAAATGTGTCTTTTATAACAGAATCACTCAATTCTACTATTTATAGAATTTTTTTCTACAAATATTGACAACCCTTCAGTTTTGCTTCCATTACTAGCAACTATTGGTCTTAGTGGAGGATTATCTAAACTTTTATGTATTTTAGGAAGGCCAAAAAACCTACTCATCGTTGGATTTTCAACTCTTATAAAATTGCTAATATTTTCAACTACCCTTCCACTACTAAACCAGTCTTCTATTATAAAGTCAATAAAAGCATAAGCTTTTTTAATTTCACAAAAAGAAACAGACTTAAAATAATTTATATGAGACAGTAATTCATTCACTTTCTCATAGTAATCTCTATCTGAAACAACCAATGCATTTCCTTCATCTGCCTTTGTAATGATAATACCGCCATTATTAACATGACTATAAAATATATTCTTTTCTTTCATAGACATATTAAAATATTTATCTACAGGCTTCTTGTTGAACATTTCAGTCCCCCTCTGTTGGTAAACTTGGACAGATTGAAAAATCATTTTGTTTCCACCTCCGTTACCATCAAAATTGTTTCTTGCAGTAAACTGCTGCTTTAATTCATTTGGAGCTGCCTTCTGCGCTAATCTTTCAGATCTCCGTACTGGCTGGGAACTTCCGTCTTCATCAGAGGTGTTTCCTCTTCAGTAACAACCTCCTTCTCTTCTTCCACCAACCGCAAAGTAGTATAAACCTGGATAACGCCCTTTTCATACTCAGTGTGGTCTATCTTAAATTTCTTTAATTTTCTTTTTTTCAGGACTTCACTTTTTTGATTAATTTGTCCTGAATTAAACAGACCTTTGCATCAATGTTTTCACTTGTAGTGCTGTCTTTTTAAACGAAAAAAGCAGCATGTATTTTCTCATTTAGTTTGTCCATTTTTCCTTTGTTGAGCTTAACTAACATCTCAATTATATTGCAGTCCAATTCTTTGGTTAAGCTCAATCCACTGGTCCATAAACTCTTTAGGAAAAGCACTTCCCACAGGCATATTTGTAACTCTTAAACCTTTTGGGAACTCTTTTAACTGAAAGACATGCTTTGAAATATAAATTATCCCATTGTAGCCTTTTCAGTTTTAATAAGTCTTTCTCCAGTTCCCGGAAATCTTCTGTATGATTTGATGGAGTATTAGTATTTATATTGTCCATAGAATTAAAAGGATATATTGGTGGTGCCAAACAGCCAGTATGGATATCGGCTCACTGCAGAGGAGCTTGGAAACAGGAAACATAAGAACTCCCGTCTTTCGGAATAGCCTCCCTCATAACTATCCCTTCTTGATTCAGCAGGACAGATCCACTAGGCATATTTTGCAATGTAAAACCAGAGGGTAACGCCGTAAAGCTGCTACTACCTTGGCTCTCCATAGTAAACAAAGAGAAATAATCCGAGAAACCAAACTCCACAAAAAGCGGAAAATACTAAAAAAAAAAAACCAGCATAGAACCAAAAAAAACGCTTTAATAATCCATTTCAGTAAGTGCTTTCATTCACATAGTGAACTTCTTCAGACTGAATTAAAATACAGAAAACATCAACTTAAATAGTTCTTACAACTGAAATCCTATCCATTACACAATTAATTTAAATATTCTACAAACTCTTCCTTATTATTCAAACCCAGGGGGTAGCAAGTATCCATCTCCACTTGCCACTTGTATTCCATACACCCCAGCTCATCCTCTGCATTAATAGAGATCAGGTCATATCTTCACTCTTCAAGGCTAAAAGCACAGCCTCGGTGGGGCCCAGATAACATTGTAGGTTTCTTACTAGCAATCCAAAGTGGAACCTAGGAAACCCAGTTGGTGTTCTCTTTAACCATAGCCTGAGAACTGGCTTTGTTCCAGCAGAGTGGAGAATAGCAGCAGTGATCCCCTTGCACAAATGGGGGACATCAACTGACCCTGGGAACTGTAGTCTAACCAGTCTTATGTGCAATGCCATGGAAAGAATCATCATGACCCTTGTCAACAAGGACATAGGTGATTTTCAGACTCTAGACCCAGCACAATTTGGCTTAGTTAAGTGTAGATCATGCTTATTAAACTTAGTCAGTTTCTTCGATAAAGTCATCGAAGTCCTGGATGAAGCCAAGACAGTGCATACCACCTATCTTGACCTAGCCAAGGCTTTTGACACAATCCCCCACTCTGGTATCATTGAGAAACTCTCCCAGCTGGGACTTAACCCTTACATCATTAGATGGGTATCAAATTGGCTCACTGACAGAACACAAAGTCAGTTGGTGAGTCCACCTCTATTAATAGACCCATCACTGGTAGCGTACCACAAGGATCTGTGATGGGCCCATTCCTGTTTAGCCATGACTTCCAAGAAAGTGATTCCAAAGTAGACAGCCCTTGGCTTACCAGGTTCGCTGATGATTGCAAATTGGGTGCAATTATTGAGTCCCCTAATGACTTTAACATATTACAGGAGGAGCTATTACAAACAAATAATTGGTGCCAAAGCCATGGTCTAAAACTAAACACAAAGAAGTGCATTATTATCCCTTTTGGCAAAACAGAATTCCCTGCTAATTATAGTATTGACAACACCACCCTGAGTTCAAACCAAATGATGTGAGATCTGGGAATGCAGGTACATAGTAGCCTGAACTCTGGCCACCAATGTTCCACGGTGGTAAGGAAAAGCCTTCTCTGTTGTGCATCTCATAAGTAAGGACATTACATCCAGGTATAAGGATGTTATAACTCCATTGTACTTGACCCTCATCAGGCCATTAATAGAGTACAGTGCTCCCTTTTGCATGTACCTCAGCAGACGCCTACAGCAACTGGAGAGACCACAGAGGTTTCTCACCAAGAAAATACAGGGCCTCTAAACCATGACTTGCATGGATAGACTGAAAGCCCTATCACTGTACTCTCTAGTGTATATACTCTTGAGAGGTGCACTTGCCCTACAGAGCAGTCTCAGACCCTACCCTGATGGAAGTGCTGCACATAAACAAGTCAAATGGCACAAGGGTCACTTTCTCTAGGGATCTTCACTTACCATGTGACATTAACAGAACATGCTGGGGGGGCTGCATCTCCCAGAGATTGCCTTTCCTCTGGAACAAACTTCCAGTCCATGTGAAGTAGAGCTCCTCACTGACTCTAGACAAATGGATGAGCGACTGCAAATTCACCTTGGGGGTCGCACCTATGTCACTTATGAACAGGGGTAGTCTGTGTTGATCATAGATTCACCCAGCAAAGTACGTTCATCTAACAAGGACAATTGGAGCAGCTTGGAATTAACATGGCCTGGTTTTTAAGGGCTCTAGGGCTGATAGCATAGTAACCTCCTATGAACCTAATACTGAAGAGGGTTTGCTTATTAGATGTGATCTTATGGAGACATGAACTAATGAAATCACATCTGTACAGAAGCCTTCATCGGGCCATTTTAGTGTTGCAGTAAAAAAACATTGTTTTAGCTTTTGGATTCATAATAAAGATGAAGGGTTGATCAGAGCCCATTTGCATTCCAGAACTGTAGCAGCATTCACTCTTTACATCAGTACAAATTTCTTTTTATAGTCTAAGGTAGCATCAATTTACAACTTTAGCTACTGTTTATTATAATGAATGCTGACGTTAAGGTACTGTTACAGGAGCTGAGCAATCTACTTTGGGAATGGCAGACTGTTATTTGAAACCTCAGTGATGAAGAGGATTAGAGTGACAGACTGGACAGGTATGCTTGCTTTGTAGCTATAGCGACAGATACTGTCACTTTAGCATTTAGGAAGTATAATTTAAAGGGTTCCAACGGAAACCTAATCGTGCCAGCTTTTGAAAGATGAAACGGACAGCTACCTAATGAGTCAACAGATGGTAATTGAAAATCCTGAAGCTGGTTGTTCCTAATTCTCATATATAAATGAGTCTTGTATTGGTATGCATCTAAAATGTTGCTAGCTTTCAAATCCAGTTTTTCAGCTTTGCCTGCAGTATCCGCAAAAGTTCAGATATTCAAATATAGTGTTTATTTTTTAAGCATTCATATTAGTTGTCCAGGCTAGACTTCTAAGATTGTCATTTTCAGAGCTACAGGCCTTTCATGGATTTGTGTTACAAACTGCAAGTACAGCATTGCAGTAACAGTTGTGCATTTTGTCACCATGGTGCCAGTGTCAGAGAAAATAGCATCATTTTTATTTATGTGGTTTTAGATTTCGTTTCTCTCTTTGGACTAGAACACCTATTGGTATCTGAACTTGATTTTGCTACCTCATATACTGATTGGCTCAGTTATCCCATAACTTTTTATGCAATACCAAATTCCCTGCATGGGGAGTCACTACTCTACAGAGATGTTTAGCATTCTGTCTGGCCTCTATATAAAGTCTTTGTGGAGTGATTGGGTGAAAGAATCACATTGCAGGCAATTATGACTTTCCTTTTATATAGGTTCATAGGTTGGTACTGGGCTGTCTGCCCGAGGGCATATATTAGCCCAGCCACGTTGTGCGGTATTCACCGTCCCTTTTGTAGTTCCCTAGACCCTTGTACTAGCAGCTAGTATCCTTGGCCCCTATCTAGTAGTGCTGTTGGTGTGATCCCCGGTGTGCACTTTCTGTTACCCATCCACTCATCAAGGTTCCTCTTGAAGAGTGATAGTGAGGGGCTCTGTCTTATGTAGATCGGGACCCTGTTCCATAGTAAGGGAAGTCTCTGTGAGGGGAATCTATCCCTCCAGCATGTTCTATTCATTGCTGTGTTGAAGTTTATATCCCTAGAGCGTGTAGCTCGAGTAGATTTGGTTTTGCTAAGATGGAGCATGTTCAACAATTCTGGGTTGGACATAGCTCTGTACGTTAGACAGAGATCGTCTCTGAGAAAGCGGTATGCAACAGAGCACAGTCTTAGCTTTTTCAAACGTGCTGCATAGGGCAACTGTTTGAGGCCAGTAATCCTTTTGGTTAGGTACCTCTGTGGTCTCTTCAGCTGCTGGAGATGTCTAGCCAGGTACATTCCAATTGGTGCATTGTACTCAATAATGGGTCTGATGAGGGAAGAGTAGAGGGGCACCATTACATCCTTAGATCTTGATGCGAACCCTTTCGTGGTCAGATGGGTCACATAGAAGGATTTTCTAACCACTTTGGCAACATATGGTTATCAAAGGAAAGCTGACTATCTACTTGGGTTCCTAGATCCCTTATTTATTCTTCAGATTTCAGGTGATTACCTCCTATGTTTTAGTTTGCGGGTACTCTGTTTTTTCCAAAGGGGATTACTACGCATTTTTTTGCATTTAGCTTGAGACCATGGCTTTGACACCATGCATCAGTCTCATTTAGCCCCTTCTGGAGGATCTCCATGTCTGCCGGAGACTCTATTATAGCACCCAGTTTGCAGTCGTCCGCAAACTTGGTCAGCCACAGCCCTTCCGTGCATGCCTGTACTTCTGAGAAGTATATGCCAAACAGTATATCCCTAACCCGTATTCTGACCGCATACAGTGTATCAGTACTAGTATATGAAAATGTGATAGCCATGCATGTCCCTCAAATTAGTCATACTACCTAAATTTGGGCTTGTGAATTTCTCCCTGTAACTAATCCGTAGACTTTCATTGTGAGGTGAACTGCCCTCCACAGAGTAAGAACTTTGCTTAAATTTCATTGTTTCCTTCCCCATGCATAGCTGACTGGCATTTGGACTCCTAATGAAATCAGCAGGCTATATACCTTTACAGTTTTTAACAGTCACATCTGTTTTAAACCTTTGTAGGTTATGGTGTATGTATATGTTTTAGCAGTAATGCATAGAAATGTCTACTGCCTGAGATTGTTAGTAATTGGATTACTACTTTAGGACAACTCACAGAGGATTGGATAATGTTTTTGTATTCGGAGTAGTTAAGAAACTTGATACCAACAGTACCTAGTACTGCTTATATTACTGCTGCTAGTACTCCTGCCTTGATGGGGGAATAAATATCAGTTGTTATTGCCTTGTTATGGTAAAAAGGCTTTAGCATTCCAGTAATTGCCACAAAAGGGGAGATGCACAATGATAATACCAGTTGAAGACATTGTTTCTGCTCACCAGAAGAAATTGTCACTGTGCAGTTCTGCTTCTTTTCATATTTAGCAACTATTATGTTACAAACAAAAAGTATTTTTCTATATTAGAAGCTTACTTTAATTATGGATTAATCTGTAGACATATTACTTCAGGTCTTCCACACCGATTATCTTTTTTGCTTGGGCCCAGATCACAATAGTAGCAGTGATTTTTTTTTTTTTTTTTTTTTTTTTTTTTTTTTTAAACAATAATAAATTTCTTTATTGAACATGAATCAACATTTAACAGTGATTATTAACATTGTAAAATGATTCTATAATTTGATATCAAGTTAAGTTGTTTAAAGAGCAACAACACAAAGTACTTCACCAGATTTAGTACACCATTGTCCTTACAAGGGCGAATTACAAAAGTACATTTGTCATTTACACAGCCAACTAAGAACCTAAAAAAGGAGGATGCAACATTAAAAATGGCTCATGACTTACTCCCAGTCTTCCATTTTCTTGAGTCATCATTACTAATAGTAGCCCAATGACTTCTGTTATGGTCAGAGGATACTATTGTTTCTGTTCCCTTCGAATATATTTTTTCATGACCAACAATATCAGCACAAACAGTTGCCTTGCTGATTCTGACTTTTTTTTTTTAAGACAAGAAATATCTTTTTTGAATTATTTATGACATAGGCAATCGTACACTAATGTAAATGGAAACAAATCATGTTCACAAGGTTTCAGTTGCAGACATTATACAGCACTTACAATCTTCTGTTAAGCTACTGTCAGACATTAAATAGCTCCTTTCAATGCCTGCCTTCCCTTAAACCTCATTTCTCCTCCAAGACTATTCTGCCTGTACTGTTCCCACAATTTCAGTTTTTTATATGTAGTTTGATCCTACCCTTTTCTAAAGATCGGACTTCAGTTCTTTTATCTCTGTTACTATATTCACTACTTCTAGTACAATTGGTTTAGACTTTTCTATTTCCTAGTAATATCTATTTTTGGCAGCCATCAGAATTAAACTCCAGCAAGGCCTTACTATGCCTAGGCAATCCCAATTCTCTGTCACAACCCGAAAAATCCTTTCATTAGTTGCACCAATTTGCTCACCCAATATTTCTGACATTTAAAGTCTGCCAACTCCATTACATTACCAAAAATATGTTCCCAATTACCTCTTTCTTACCCATCACGCCCTCCAACATTTGTAATTGATCTGAGGAAAAATTCTTTGGAGTCTCCTCTGGGTATAAAAATACATATGCAAACACTTTCAAGCAAAAATCCTAAATCTTCAAGACTTTGTTTCATGTTTGGTAGCCATACATATATCCTCCCATTGTATCCTTGTGAATTGCTTATCCAATCTCCCCCAACCCTTTCTAACTTCCCCTGACTGACTCCTGTAGTTATCATGCAGTATTTTTATATGCCCTATAAATTATCACATTTTACATCAGGTTCTGTTCTAGATTCTACTAAAAAGTCTACCAGTGCTGGTCTTTCACTTAGGATCCTCCTTTTCCTTTCTCTTCCCTGATATGGAAGGCAATCTCTAGCCTGCAGTCCAAATTAATTCTTGACCTGTTGCCATTCTATTACCTTTCCCTCTCTAATTGTTTGCTCCCAATACCTTGGTTCCTTTGCCAGTTTTCTCCAGTAAATTCCAGCCCCCTCTTGCCTATTCTCTGTATCCCTAATTGCTTTCATCGCTGTTGGCAGAATCTCCTGTCTCCATTCCTGTGTTGGCTTAGTTTTTAGAATACTTTCTGCTACTTTATGAATATAATATTCTGTATGTTTTATTCTCCTTAAGGATCTGCATCCAAAATCCCAATCTTTTCTTATTTCTTGAGCTTCCCCATGTTTCATCATCCCTTTCCACTTTGAATTATAGCTTTACATGTGCTATGTATGTGAGCCTTAACTGTGTAGCTCTGAAATATCCCTTCAAATCAGGTACATAATACCAAACCACCTTGTTCTATTAGAAGGATCAACTTATCCCACTTAACTGTTGCCCTCTTTCTGTCTAAGAAAAAAATCCTTCAACTCTTTATTAATTACTATTCACAAGTTCTCCTCTGGTTGATTAAAAATATATGCCTGACCTATGTATAAAACTAGAGGGTCTAAAAACATTTTCACTGCTTGTAACTTGTTATCCATAAAATATCTTCCAGTTTCTCATTTTTTATCGTCTTTTGTTTAGTTTCTTCCCACATATCCTTAACTGCCATAACAGAATCCTTTTTAATCAATACTGCTAAGTACTTCATTTTATCATGTCCTCTAACCAATTTGGTTTTGGGGCGATAGTTTGCAACTATTGCCAATGTTTTATCTTCATAGGTGTGTACTAGGCTAATGGCCCTGGAGACTTTACAAGTGTAGCCCATAGAAGTGCCATGGCATTGTGCCGGCCTGTGTTAGTTCTCAGTTCTTCTATCAAGTAGAGCCACTGGAGTGATCCCCGGGGTGAACTTTCTATTTCCCATCCACTTATCAACATTTCTCTTGAAGAGGGACAATGAGGTGCTCTGTTTGACATGTATGGGAAGTCTATTCCAGAGCATGGGCAGTCTCTCCAGCATGTTCTGTTGACTGTGGTAATGAGGTTGAGGTCTCTGGAGTGTATGGTGTGGAGGGATTAGAATTTCTTTATATGTAGCATTTCTAACGGAGCTGGGTCAGACATGGGTTTGTAAGTCAAGCAGAGATCACCTCTTAGTAGATGATATGAGACAGAATAGCTGGAGTTTTTTTGAGTCTGTCCATGTAGGACATGTGTTTAAGGCCTAGGAAACTCTTCATGAGGTACTTTTGTGACCTCTCCAGCTGTTATAGATGTCTAGTGAGGTATATGCCAAATGGGGCATTATACTCTATGATTGGTCTTATTAGGGAAGAGTCGAGAGAAATGATGACGTCTTTCTTCCTGGATGTAAAACCCTTGGGAATGAGAAGTGCCACAAAGAAGGGCTTTCTGACCACAGTGGCAATGTGGTGGTCATAGGAGAGGTTGCTGTCAATCTGTGTCCCCAGATCTCTTATAACGTCTTCAGTGTTCAGTGGGCTCCCATCAATGTGGTAATTAGTGGGAACTGAGTTTTTCACAAAGGGGATGATGACACATTTTTTGGCATTACGCTTAAGGCCATGGTTTCGACACCAATCATTGGTCTCAGTGAGACCTTTCTGTAGGATGTCTGCATCACATGGGAAGTAAATAATGGCTCCCAGCTTGCAGTCATGTCTGGACATGGTCAGCCAGAGTCCCTCCGTGTTGGCCTGGACTTCTGAGAAGTAGATGCCAAACAGGAGAGGACCCAGGACTGATCCCTGTTGGACTCCACTCGTGACTGGTCAGCAGTCTGACTTGGAGTGCGCTACTTTTACACTGTAGATTCTGTCTGTGATCCACCTAACAATATAGGTGTTGATGCCTAGTTTGGTGAGTTTATCAATAATTCCTGAGTGAAGAATGGTATCAAAGGCCTTGGCCAGATCAAGGTAGGATGTATGAACTGCCTTACCTTCATCCACACCTCTGGTGACTGACTCCAAAGAAGTCAACCAAGTTGAGCAGGCATGATCTAACTTTCACAAAACCAAATTGCGTGAGATCTAGAGTTTGGAGATTCCCTATATCCTTGTTAATTAGGTCCATGATGATGCGCTACATAGCTTTACATATCAGACTTGTAGGCTAATGGGGTGTTAATTTCCAGGGTCTGTAGTTGCTCCTCCTTTATGGAGAAGGATGACTGTATCTTCAGTAATTTTGTATCTCAAAAAGACTTGAAACTGTCTGAGTGTTCCACAGCACTGAAAAGTCCAGACAAAATAATATCCGCAAATAAAGCCAACTTTTCTTGATTACTATACCAATTATATCCTTGAATTTCTGAGTCCCTTATTTTCTTTGCCAGTGGTTTTAAATATAATGCAAGTAACAAAAAGGGAAATGGACTCCCCTGCCTGGTTACATTGCTCAAGGAGAACTTATCAGAGAAGAATCTCCCCACTTTAATTTTCGTCTTCAATCTCTTATATGTTCTTCTAATCAACCTTATTATTTTATCAGGGAATGTAAATATTTCCATTGCCTAACTCAAAATCTTAGCTTACTCTGTCAAAATGCTTTCTGTCCATCAAACCCATCAACAACAGGGTTATTTTCTTGCATTCCATTTTCCTTTGGATTGTCATTGTTCTATTAATTTTGTCAAATGTTTGCCTCCACAAAGCCGCATTGATTATGTATCAATTTTGGCATCACTTTTGCCATTCTTTTAGCTATTATAGACATAAACACTTTATAATTGTGGTTTAGAATTAAAATGGACCTATATGAAGTTGGATCTGGTAGGCCTTTACCATCTTTAGGTATTATGGCCATCACTGCTTTCTCCCAGGATGTTGTTACTTCTCCTCCTTTTAAAATACTGTTAAAACCTTCCAGAGCTTTATCACTTTCCACCTTACTAGCTTTCAGACTTCCACAGGAATGCCATCTGTTCCTGGAGATTTCCCTGCAGATTGGTTATACTTCACCATTTTTATCTCATCTCCTCCTATCCTAACTGTCATGCCTTGTCTACCTATAATATTGGCATATTTAATTCTTCTGTAAGCATTTCTATTTGTGCTTTTCTTGATTTCCACATTTCTCTGCTTTCTACATATTTTCATAAAATTTGCAAAATATTTCTAATATCTCTACTGGGTCTTTCCTTGCTATAGGTTCTCCTAGTTTGACTACAACCCTTTATACTTTCTGTGGCATGAGCCATTGTGCTTAAAGCTTTTATGCTATGGTGTTATCAAAACAGTTGCTTAATAGCAGTCTTTCTAAACTTGTGTGTAATTATTGCTGTAATCCCTTATTTTCTCTTTAGCACCCTACAGTTGCACCTCTTGTTCTGTGGGACTCTGCAGTACTTTAACCTTTGTCAGTTCCTCTAAATAATTCTTGTTACTTCTTAACCACATCTTTCTTTTATTTTTAACCTGTGTTTAAACTCCACTTTCATTTTGTCCCACTCCCTAGCTATATTTTCTGAAGAAATGTCTGTCTTCCTAATGACTCCTGATTAATTTCTGCTACCCATTCTTTAAATTCCTCTCTGTTTAATAGATAGGTGGAGGAACGACAGTATCTCATTTTCATTTCATTCTCCTGCATTTTTATTTTAGTTATTATTGGCACATGATCTGAAGTAGTTATTGAATGTGCATCAAAACTTTCAGTTAAATGCAACATGTTCCTGTGAAATATAATTTCTGTCTAGCCAAGCCCAGTTTTTGCACTTTGGGGAATAAAATGTAAATTCTCTCTGAGCTCCTACAGTGGATATAAAAGTGTTCCACACCCCTGTTAAGATGCTAGGTTTTTGTGATATAAAAAACTGAGACCACAATAATTAATTTCAGAACTTTTCCCACCTTTAATGTGACCTATAATCTGTGCCATTCAGTTGAAAAACAAATCTATTAGGGAGAAAAAACAAAAAAACGTACAATAAGCTGGTTGCATAAGTTTGCACACCCTTAAACTAATACTTTGTTGAATCACCTTTTCATTTAATTACAGCATTCAGTCTTCTTGGGGTAGGAGTCTTATCAGCATGGCACATATTGACTTGGCAATATTTGCCCACTCTTCTTGCAAAAGCACTCCAAATCTGTCAGATTGCAAAGGCATCTCTTGTGCACAGCCTTCTTCAGGTCACCCCACAGATTTTCTATTGGATTTAGGTCTGTGCTCTGGTTGAGCCATTCAAAAACTTTAATTTTCATTCTTTTGTTGATTTGGATGTATGCTTGGTGTCATTGTCGTGTTGAAAGGTGAAATTCTTCTTCACCTTCAGCTTTGTAACAGATGCCTGAAGGATTTGGGCCAAAAGTGACTGGTATTTGGAACTGTTCATAATTCCCTCCACCTTGACTAAAGCCCCCTAGTTCCAGTTGAAGAAGAGTAACCCCAAAGCATGATGCTGTCACCACCATACCTCACTGTGGGGATGGTGTTTTTTTGGTGATGCAAAAGTGTTTTTCTGTCAAACGTACCTTTTGGAATTGTGGCCAGAAAGTTCAACCTTAGTCTCATCAGACCATAACACATTTTCCCACATACTTTTGGGAGATTTGATGTATTGTTTTGCAAATTTTAGTCAGGCCTGGATGTTTTTCTGTGTAAGAAAAGACTTTCGTCTTGCAGCCCTACCCTATAGCTCAGACATATGGAGAATACAGGAGATTGTTGTCACATGTAGTACACAACCTGTACTTGGCCAAAAATTCCTGCAGCTCCTTCAGTGTTGCTGTAGGTCTCTTGGCAGCCTCCCTGACCAGTTTTCATCTTGTCTTTTCATCAGTTTTGGAGGGATGTCCAGTTCTTTGCAATGTCACTGTCTTCACTGTGTTCTATGGTATGTCCAATGCTGTAGAAGTTTTGTTTGTACTCTTCTCCTGACCAATGCCTTTCAACATTGAGATTCCTTTGATGCTTTGTAAGCTGTCTGCAAACCATGGCTTTTGCTGTAACAGGCAGTTGACTAAATTATCATGAAAATCCTACTAGGACAGCTGAACTTTATTTGGGGTTAATCAGAGTCTCTTTAATTGATGGCAGTTGTGTACACGAAGACTGAATGCTGTAATTAAAACAAAAGGTGCTTCAACAAAATATTAGTTTAAGGGTGTGCACACTTATGCAACCAGCTTATTGTAAGTTTTTTTTTATTTTTTATAATTTTCCCCCTAACAGATTTGTTTTTCAATTGAACTGTACAAGTTATAGGTCACATAAAAGGCGGGAATAGTTTTGAAATGATTTATTGTGGTCTCATTTTTATATCACAAAAACTTGGCATTTTAACAGGGGTGTGTACACTTTTTATATCCATTGTATTACTGAATTCACATCTTCCATAGCAAATCTTTTCCTAAATGTCTTTCAAAATCAACCCTCTTTTGTTATATATTCCCTTCTAGACCCCACAGATAAATCCTTACTGCTTCAAATCATATTCCATTCCCCACCTATAAGTAATGTTCTTTGCTGAACGCTGATTTTTTTTCTCTCATAATTTTCTTTAGCTCCATTGTAGCAGTTTTAGGTGGAATATAAATACATGCCAGCTTTAATCCTCTTCCCTTGCCTGTAGCCCTTACTACTACAAATCTACAATTATTATCTTTTTTTCTTTTGTCACTATATTGGAGCTTCTAGCACTTAATACAAGCACTCCCATTGTCTTTTGTCCATGATATTCCATTGAGTAACTATCCTGAAATCTTCTTTATCAACCTCATGTGGTTAGTTTTTTCCAAATGTGTTTCTTGTAGCATAGCTATTTGCACTCTGTATTTTTAATATAGTTCACTACTACTCCTTTTTTGTATATACTGTAAGACTACTCACATTTAAAGATAATATGGGAAGCGTTGTCATTATGATACGAATTTATTGCTACCGCCTGTTGTTTTAACTGCTTTTTTATAATGACGAGTTTCAGCTTTTGTCTTGCATGAATACACTTAAGGATTGGCAGGTTGATCTTTTATACAGTTGTTTCTTGTCATATCCAGTTGAATTTGTATCGAACCTTACAAGACTTTTTGTTTTAATGAAACCCCTCAAAAAACACAACCCTCAGAACAACACCCCCATAATCTGTGTACATCTTCAGATAATAAAGTTTATTGCTCCTAGTAAGGTCCCAGATTGACAGCTACACTCACTGACTTGAATTGACATATAATGAAGGTTGTCTGTACTAAAAAGCATGGTACAACCTGTGGTTCTATTTAAACTAAGTGCTGTCTGTTTTTGTTTTATCTTTATTCCTCTCCCAGATGTAGAAAACAACTAGAATACTTTCAGAAAACATTATCTTCTAGCCATTGAAAGAAAAGAGTATTCTGTTTTTATTGCCCTTATCCGCTTGTCTCCATTGAAATATGAGAACCAGGTAACAGTTGCCTTTGGCTTTGAATGTAATGAAAAGTTTTCCTTTAGCAACCAGTGTTCTTTTTTTACTTGCTTTCACTTAAAATGTGGTGCTAGATCAAGCCAAGGGTCTTAAACCAGTCATTCCCCTATGCAAAAGTAAGAAAATAAAATCTGTTTTCTTGTATCATGCTGATGTTCTTCATGTTTCACTATTGCAGTCATTACATTTGGGTAATCCTGCTGGCAGGTTGCCCTCAGTCGGGTAATCCTGCTGGCAGGTTGCCCTCAGTCGGCCTGAATTCCAAAGTCCTGGGTTCTGCGTCGGCTGCTGTCATCCCGTCCCTGACGTCAGGTTGTCAGGAGTATAAAAGATGCGGCCGACACCATTTTCTTCAGTCTTTCTTGCCGTGCAGTGCCCAAAGCAGAAGCAGTTCGCAAGTGCCGGTTGGCCAACTCCTGAGATTTTTCGTGTTCGAGTTTCAGATCCGAAGTCTTCAATAAAGCTTTTTTCTTGTTCCAGACCGATGTCAGAAAAAGTAAATAATTGTATTTCGTGTGGAAAGCAAATACCTCATAAGGACTTTCATTCTTACTGTATTCCTTGCCTAGGCCCTGATCACAACGTTTCTGGTTGTCGGTTTTGTGCTAGATTTAACCAATGCACTATTAAGCGTCGGTATGATTTTGCTTTAAACTATTTTGGACGCTGGTTTAATTATCCAGAAATGTCGTCGGATAGCCATCCGACTACCGGAGTTCACAAAAAATGCAAAGAAAAGGAGAGAGAGAGACAACCGAGGCCAAAAAACAACGACGAAGCTTCTCCTAAGCCAGTCGCCGGTTCTCAGGTGCTTTCGCAGCCCCTGATGCCCGCTACTTTAGAGTCTCAGGCCGCTACCGACTCCCACGTGGAGTCGGCCATGGCGCTGGAAACTCAAGGTATTGGACCCTCGGATACTATTCCTTCAGATGGGTCCATTGCCGCTGAGCAGGCACCGGCTTCTGAGGGTGTATTCAGACCTAAACATCTTCACATTAAACCAACCTCAGCTTCAAAGGCAAAGACTAAAGCACCTTCTAAAGTAAAGAAATAAACTCAAGAGCCACGTGGACAGTCCTCTATGCCCAAAAAAACAGATGCTCAAAATGGCCGAAGACTTAATTACCTTGATCAGTGGTTCCCATCCCCCTCCTGATAAGAGGCCTAGGCAAGAGACTGACTATGAATCTTCAGATCAGGTTTCTATTTCTTCTGATTCCTCTTCTGAGCAGGAATATCCCCATCCCCCCCCCCCCAATGAGGATTCTGATGCTGAAGAATCTATACCTTCAGCTTCTCCTCCAGAGGACTATTCTTTTGGGGAACCTTGCATACCATAAGGGAGCATTTCCACTGGGAGAGCCAAGATTTTTCAGAATCTAAAAAGAAGTTTAGGGATTTCCTTTTACTACCTCAACACAGGCCACTAGCCATTCCACCTGTGTTACATATTGTAGATGATGTGTTTTCAGAGTCTAGTCTTACCCCTGACTCCTTACCTCCCGCTCCCGTTAAGCCTGACAGATATTACAGGGTTCCTGACACTCATAAATTCCTCTTTAAAAACCCTGCTGCAGACCCAGAAACTATTTCACAGGGTCCCAAAGGAGTTAAGGCTTCCACTGCAAAAAACCCTACCCCCTCTGACAGAGATTCTAGAGCAGTGGATAGATGGGGAAAAAAGGTTTACACATCTGCTGCCTTGGCTATAAGGACCTTAAACTGTCAGTTTCATATGCTCAAATATCAAAAATAGCAACATGTCATGGCATTGCTTAAACAAAAAATGTTATTAAACTTATTAAACTCTGAATGTGCAGAAAACAAGGAAATGCAGGATTTATTGCATGCAGCTGAACAAGTTGGAAAGCATACTTTACAATGTGGTTTTGATTTTTTGGAGGCCTCCTGCAGGGCTACAGTTACGGGTTCTGTAATTAGGAGGCATGCTTGGTTAAAGGAACAAAATCTGCCTGATCATGTCAAAGTTATTATTAGATGCACCTTTACAGCATGATACTTTGTTTGATGTTAAGGTAGAGGAGGTGTTAAAGAAAATGGAGGACAAAGCTAAATCTATCCAAACTGTCAAAGATTTTTTTACAAGTACAGCCACCTAGGTTTAGTAGACACTGGCCTACAAAGAATTGGTCCTTTCCTGTGTCAGACAGACCTCAAAGGGGCAGATCCAGATGCCCTAGAGGCAGATCCCAGGCGCAAGGTTCCTTTAGGTCAAAGCAATGGGGTGCTTCTACCTCCAAAGTTGGAGAAGACAAATCACAACCATACAGAAAACAGCCCCAATGACTTCCCCCTGCCTGCACCAAGCACTTATCTCCTGGCAGCCCCCTTAGGGGGAAACATTAACACTTTTTTCTCAAAATTGGCATATTATAACCCAGGACAAGTGGGTTCTAAATATAGTGTCACAAGGGTACAAATTCCATTTCCATACCCTGCCAAAGGCAAATGGCTGGTCAGATCTGCCAACAAATCAATGGGCAGAGGCACAAAAACAAGTCTCATCCCTTATGGACAATGGGGGGGCCATTCAACAAGTACCACAGCAAGAGCAAGGACAAGGATTTTACTCAAGACTGTTCTTGGTACCCAGAAAGGGCAAGGCCTGGAAACCAATACTGGACCTATCTATTCTGAACACTTTCCTGGATATACCAAAATTCAAAATGATGACTTTGCAGCAGCTTCTGCCCATGCTGGGCAAGAACGCTTGGCTTGTGACTATAGACCTAAAAGAGGCATACCTGCATGTCCCAATCAGACAATTATGCAGAAGATACCTCAGATTCAAGGCTGGCTCAATGCATTACCAATTCTCTGCACTGCACTTTTGGCTTATCTACTGCACCCAGGGTCTTTACAACGTGCCTGGCACCAGTAATTGCATTCTGCAGACAAAGAGGAATACAGATATATCCTTACTTGGACGACTGTCTAATTCAAGCAGCGAACAAGTACATTCTTCTACAGCATCTGGCATTTGTGAAAAGACTTCTAATATGCCTAGGGTACGCATTCAATGAAAAGAAATCAAAACTAGTATCCTCTCATGAGATAATATTCCTGGGTGCAAGCTTAAATACAACTGCCCAGATGGCGTATCTCACGCCAGACAAACAAAGGCAACTGACTACCTATTTCAAAATGTTGGCAACAAAAGCCCAGTTATCTGCAAGAAAAATTCTGCAGGTTTTGGGCTTCATGGCATCCTGCATCCTACTAATTCCGTATGCAAGATTGCATATGAGGAAATTTCAATGGTACCTAAAAAGTGTTTGAGTCAACATTGCCACGACCTGGAAACAATGATTACTCTCATTCCCTGCCTACAACAGGAGTTTCGATGGTGGGCAAAGGCTTGTCACCAAAACAAGGGACAGCCATTCACATTACCCCCAGCCAGGCAGACACTAACAACGGATGCATCAGATTATGCCTGGGGGGCCCACATGGCAGGCGATGCACTCGGGTCACATGGTCCTCAAACCAAATGCATCTACATATCAATCAAAAAGAGATGCTAGCTGCTCAGAATGCCCTGACAGCCTTCAAGGACCTACTTCATCCGGGGCAACTGCTGATAAAGACAGACAACACCACGGTCATGTGGTATATAAACAAGCAGGGGGGCACACATTCTTAAACCTTTTCAGATTAGCCATGACTTTGTGGGATACAGCATTAACTTACCAAGTACATCTGCAGGCACAATTCCTGCCAGGAAGGAAAAATACTCTGGCAGACGAACTAAGCAGAAACCTCATGGATCCCCACGAGTGGCAGCTGGATCCACAAGTCTTCAGCATGATAACAAGGAAATGGGGATGCCCGGACATGGATCTATTTGCCTCCCCTCACAACTACCAACTAAAAAGATTCTGCACAAGGACTTATCACAGACAAGCATGGAAAGTGGATGCGCTATCAGTATATGCCTTTCTCCCACTGCCTCTCCTCTCCAAGGTACTCCTAAAGGTCAGACAGGAGAAGCCAAAAATTATACTGATTGCCCCAGACTGGCCCCGCCAGTACTGGTTTCCAATCCTGAAGTACTTGTCTCAATGCCCAGCTTGGACCTTACCTCAAATACCTCATCTACTGTCCCAGCAAAACAATCAGATACTGCACAGCCAACTCAGGACTTTAAACCAGGCAGCATGGCGGATAATGTAGGCATACAAAACACACCTCTTAGTAAAGCTGTGATGGATGTCATTTTGGAGGCCAGAAGGCCTAGTACTAGAAAATCTTATGTGGGAAAATGGAAGAGATTCTGTGCTTGGAACCAGGCACAAGGAACCGATAAAGCTGTGCCAAATATTCCACAGATTTTGCAATACTTAACTGAGATGCTGGACAAAGGCCTATCTTTTTCGTCTATTAAAATTCTTGTCTCTGCCATTTCGGCTCACTACAATACAGAGCCACCAATCTTTTCTCATCCCTTATTAAAACAGTACCTCAGAGGAGCCAAAAACTTAAGGCCTCCAAGGAGATCACCAGTGCCTGCATGGGAATTCAACTATGTCTTGGAAAACTCACCCTGCCTCCTTTTGAGCCAGCTGCTACTGCTGATATAAAGTTTTTATCTTGGAAAACAGCTCTGCTCCTAGCAATAACTTCTGCAAGACGAGTTTCAGAGCTACAGACACTCATAGCTGTGGAACCTTTTATCATTTTTTATCCAGACAGGGTCTCTCTGAGGACAAATCCAACATTTATGCCTAAGGTGGTGTCCAGTGTGGCTCTTAATCAAAATTATTCATCTGCCAACTTTATATCCAAATGCACAGAACAAGGGGGAGATAATTCTGCATTCTTTGGATGTACACAGACAGCTTAGATTCTACTGGGACAGAACCAAAGTTTTCAGAAAGACAGAGCAATTACTAGTGGCATATGCTGCAGGATCACAAGGAAAGACTATCTCAAAGCAGACTATTTCAAAGTGGATAGGCCACTGCATTCGTTTCTGCTACTTACACCATGGCAAGCCAGTGCCTAAGGGCATTAGGCCTCATTCAACCAGAGCTGCAGCCACTTCAGCAGCCTTTCTCAGGGGAGTACCAACCAAGGACATTTTAGAGGCTGCTATGTGGAGTTCAGTGCACACCTTTACAAAGCACTATCATCTGCCACTCTACTCTAAATCCAGGGCAGGCTTTGCCACTGCAGTTCTGCAGGGCCTCATAGCCACTCCTAATGCTGTTTAGCTCCAGCCTCCCATCCATAGCTTTGGGACTCTACCCAAATGTAATGACTGCAGCAGTGAAACATGAAGAACATGGTACAGTTGTGTACACTTACCATAAATGTAGATGTTCGAGTGTATTCAATGTTGCAGTCCAGGTTACCCACCCGCCATCCCCCTTTCTTCTGATGGAACCTATGTGGTGTATTTGCTTGTAGATTAAGGTAAAGTTTATATTGGTGCATGTATTTGTATATAAATTTTGGCTACCCTTTTAGGGGACACCTGACATCTGGGGCAAGAAAAACTAAAGAAAATGGCGTCAGCCGCATCTTTTATACCCCTGACGTCAGGGAAGGGGCGACAGCAGCCGACACAGGACCCAGGACTTTGGAATTCAGGCCGACTGAGGGCAACATGCCAGCAGGATTACCCAAATGTAATGACTGCAACAGTGAATACACGCGAACATCTACATTTATGGTAAGTGTACATAACTGTACTTTTTAGCCCAGCCTCCTTCTGTTTTTCTGTTGCAGTGCGTACATTTCTTAAAACTGAAGAAGGAAAGAAGGGGGGAAAAGGCACCTGTTTACTTCAGTATCCCTATTGCAAACAGTAACTGGCAATGCTAACTTATAACATGCAGTATATGTTGTGTTTATAAAAATACTGTTAAGAACAAAAACACTTTTGCTTACAGTTAACGTTTTTCTTCCACTTCCTTCCTGCTAAGCCAAATATTAATGACACAAAGTAGGGTATATGCTTTAGAGTCGTCTACAAATTTAACAGAGTCAAAAAGTCCAATATTCCAGGTTTTATCATTTTGTAGTATTTCACAAATGTGATTAATCTCACATTTATTCATTAATTTCCAAGTTGATGGATATTTTCTGTTGCTCTCCATTTCCCAACCCAGTGTGTGATTAATTTCTAATGTACTTCATGGTTCTCCTAGTCAACTCCTGTCCTTTTTTCGGAGACTCATACATTTTCATTTGGAACATTGGAAAAGGTTTCACTGTGGAATAGTCTCTTTTATGAGGTTTATTATCAGAAGAATAAGAAGCAGACTTCCCTTCTGTTTGATAGCTCACTTTTTGTTGGAAAAACTTTTGTATTTCTCCTCAGCATGTTCTGTATCAAAAAGTGACTTTTAGACTCTCCAGGAAAATAACATTTTGAAGATAGCTGGATACAGCAACTTGAACCTCACACTTGCTTCTCGAAATTTCCTGATTACTGGCATAAATTTACTACTCTTCTGCCTGGTGTACAGTGAGTAACGATTTTCTACAAGCACTCACTGTCTCCAACTTTTAGCACTATTTCTTCTGCCGCAGTTTTGTCCGAATCATCTCTTTCTGCTGGTAGGATTCCATTGTTACTATTGGAGGTCTTGGCTACTTTGTTATAATGAGGTTTGGAGCACATACAGAATGTGACTTTTCAATTGCGTGAATGGGTGTCCATTCCTTGAAGGTTGGGCATTGGGCTGGCACCTCGGCACCTTAAAAATCTACTGCAAATCATAAGCGGACTGGTGTTCCTCTGTGATGACCCTAACTGGGAAAATCCAAAAGACATTACTTACTGTGGAATACCACCAGTCTAGTTCATAAATTTAATGCAGTCTACTCCTTCCAGTTTATCTGATGCAGCAGAAAATCTTTATTTTCCCCTGTATGCTCTGTACTCTTATTTCACCATTTTTGAAACACTTCTTCTTTAGCAGTCTGACTCAGCCAATCTTTTCTTCATTTCAACCTTTATTTTTTTACAGTTTTATCAGCTCATCTGGATATGTTTAAACCTTTTTCCAGCCTTTTGTTTTTGAGTTGATATACTCCTTCATTGTTTTGTTGTATTTTATTCAGCTCTGAGAACGTTTGATTTATTCTTTTCTCTAGATTGCTGGAAGTCATGTCTTGCACCAAAGCTGGAGCTTTAACTGCTTTTTGCTTTACAGCTGCAGGATTTTCCCAGCCAGTGTTTTCTCCTCACCTTTTGTGATTGTCTTTCAGGTTCTCTAAGTTTCATCTTTGCAGGCATCCAGGCAGTGCACTAACTAGCCAGTAACTGCAGTTTACCCCAAAAGACCAATTCACTGGTTGTCTTTTCTGAGTTTCTGTTCTCACATTGGGAGAGCTGAATTAAGCTGTTACTCTGTGTGTGCAGCCATCTTGGAAGTTCAATTCTGGTAGTAGGCCTAGGAAGCAAATCTTTTCAGTAACTAACAGTTTTTGGGCATCACTTCTGAAGTTCTTTTAAGCATGGCCTAATTTAAAATTATCTGCACCCTGTCTACTACCTGCTCCATGCGTCATCTCCAATGTTACAAGTTGGACAGAAACATTTTTGTAAGCACTGCCATGCAAATATCCTAATTTATTTTCCGTTGAACATGTATATCAGTGCCCTCCACCCCCAGTCTGTTGTCTGAAATCCCCATTATTAGTGTCTTCTCATAGTCTTTAACTTTTTCCACTGCTTTCTTTTGGATTGACTGTGCCTTAGAAGATGATAATGAGCCTTTCTGGGTTAACAGCCATTGTTTTCCCACAGGCAGGCACTTGATTGTTACTCGTCTTACTTGACCTAGCTCATATTTCTGACCTAGTGTTAAAATGCTATGTAAAGCAGTTGTGCATTTATTAGGAAGTTATAACTTTCCATTGGTCTACCATTTGGTACCAGTATTGTAGATGTTCTTCGTGTTTCACTGTTGCAGTCATAACTGTAGGGTGCTCCTGCCGGCAGGCAGCCCGAGGTCGGCCAGAATCCCAAAGTCTGGGTCCGGCGTCGGCTGTATAAGCTAGTATCCTGACGTCAGTACGCCTTGGTACATAGCCCTCAGCCGACGCCATCTTCTCCAGTCTTTCTTGCCGTGCGGTGGAAAGCAGCTCGCAAAACGGTTGGCGATTTTCGAACAGCGTATTTGGTTGTTGTCGGTCCGAAGTTCTTACTTCTCTTCTCAAAGCTAAGTACCCCGTTGGGGAATCTTTTTCTTATTCCTCCGATGTCAGAAAAAGTTAATAATTGTATAGCGTGCGGGAAACAAATACCTCATAAAGATTTCCACTCTTGCTGTCTACCTTGCTTAGGCCCTGACCACGACGTTTCTTGTTGTCGGTTCTGTGCCAGGTTCAACTCTCGTACTATCAAGCGCAGGTACGATTGGGCTTTAAATTATTTTGGCAGACGCTTCAATTACAGAATGTCGTCGGACACTACCGGAGTTCAAAAGAAGCAAAGACAAAGACAGGCCTCCGAGGTCCAAACAGGACTCGTTGCAGCTGGAGCCAGCGTCCGGTTCGGCTGTCGCCAGTGAGGCGCTTTGCAGCCCCTGTCGTCCGCCACTTCTGAACCGATGGCCGATACGGACTCCCATGGGGAGCCATCAAGGCCCACTATTTTAACTGCTGCAGGACCTTCGGACGTCGCTTCTTCAGATGGGTCCGGAACCGCTGTGCAGGTACCGGCTTCTGAGGAGGTTTTCAGGCCTACTCATATCACTATTTCAAAGGCAAAGACAAAGACTCCTACTAAGTCTAAAGTTTCAGCTCAAGCTGCTTCTGAATCCACTCCCAAGACACAAAAACAATTATTGAGGATGGCTGAAGATTTGCTTACAATGATTAGGGGCTCTCACCCCCCTCCTGAGAAAAGGCCTCGACAGGATGTTACTCTGGATTCCTCTGACCAGGCTTCTGTATCTTCTGTTTCTTCCTCTGATCAGGACTATTCCTTTCCCCCTTATGAGGATTCGGATGCTGAGGATTCTTTGCCCTCGGCCTCCGCCTGAGGATTTTTCTTTTGAGAAACCTTGCATGAGATGAGGGAACATTTTCATTGGGAAGGACAGGAATATTCTGCTTCCAAAAAGAGGCTTAGAGAATTTCTTCTTCTTCCTCAGCATAGACCTTTAGCTATCCCTCCTGTCTTGGACATTGTAGATGATGCTTTTTCTGAGGCTAATTTGAATCCTGATTCCATGCCTCCTGCTCCTTCTAAGCCTGATAGATTTTATAGGGTTCCTGACTCTCATTTATTTTTATTTAAAACCCTTCTGCAGATCCTGAAACTATTTCTCAGGGTTCTAAGGCTGCTAAGGTTGCTACTTCTAAAAATCCTATTCCCTCTGAGAAGGATTCTCGTGCTTTAGACAGGTGGGGTAAAAAGGTATATACTTCTGCTACCCTGTCTGTAAGGGCTTTAAATTGCCAGTTTCATATGTTTAAATATCAGCAATTTCTTTTGTCTGTTTTAAAGCAAAATCTTGCTTCCCTTCCTGCTTGTGCAGAGGATAAGGAACTTCAGGATGTTTTGCATGCTACTGAACAGGTTAACAAGCATAGCTTACATTGTGGTTTTGATGCTTTGGATGCTTCTTGCAGGGCTGCTGCCTCTGGTACTGTGATTAGGAGACATGCCTGGCTTCGTGAACAAAGTTTACCTGAACAGGTTAAGGCTAAGTTATTAGATAAAAATCTGGATGCCGACACTGAAGAATCACTGCTCGTCCTGGTGATGAAATATGTTAGTTTATTGTAACTCCACACGATACAAAAGACAGGGTTTAGCGCTTTCAACTGTTGTACACAGTCTTCATCAGAACAACATACTGCTAGTATTCTACTGCTTAAATACTCTACTTTTTTGAACTTAATTGAATGATTGCTCTAGTTGCCGCCAAAAACTTTAAAGACATACTAGTCACAATAGTTGATCAAGGATATCTACAATTTACCCTTTACTATGTATAGGTAACACATACATTGACTACTAATACAAAATAACATAGGTTGTAAATTACCTACTCTAATACATCCTGCCGTTTATCATAGATCTCATAATATACATACTATTTAATAAAATAATCCCCTACTATATTTAATATATAAGTCCATCTAAAACTATCAAACTATTGCATATATATATATATATATATTGAATACTAAAATACTATTGTAAAAATCATAAAATAAAAGTTGATATTAAAATATCATATACAGTTACTAAACATAAAAGCAAAATGTTTCACTACCACCTTATACATATCCACAACATGCATATCTTCAAAATTGTTTAGTTGCATGTGATCAAATATACTAATAACAGAGTCACATCATCTTGTCTAAAACCCATTATGTAAATGTGCATAACTACATCTACGCATCCCTTAATACGTAGTGATTGTTTATTGTACACAAAATACAAGATACCTGATGCAAGATACATAATGTCAGGTGCTGTAGATGTATCAAACCTATACCTTTTCAAACTCACTTATAATAAGGCTAAAAATGGTTTTATACTGACAAAATCATTAAGACCAGGTTTGCGGGTGGAATCTGTCAGGATCTGCCATCTACTTTCTCTTGCTGCCAACTCCATTTTCCAATTCCCTCCAAGTGGTGTAATGAAAACCTGATCAATGATAGCAAATGTAAAACCATGTTCTGTCCCTTGCTCCATAATGTGCCTATATAATGCATTCTTACTATCACTTTTCTAGATGTAAAACCGGGAATTGCTGTTCAAAAGGGGTAGTGTATATAGCCAATTGCACACAGTGCAATGCCCACTATATCGGCAAAACGGAAAGACAATTGAAGAAGCGTGTATATGAACACCTATACCGGATACAGAAAGGGGTTATGGGACACAGCTCTAAATTTGAATCTGCATCTCCAGGCTCAATTCATTCCAGGGAAACAGAATCTCTTAGCAGACAGCCTGAGCAGAAACATTACAGATCCTCACGAATGGATGCTAGACACCAACTTGTTCAACAGGATTACTGCAGTTTGGGGATGTCCCCAGATAGATCTGTTTGCATCCCATCTCAATCATCAGCTGCCTCGCTTTTGCACCAGGTCCTTCCACAAAACAGCATGGAGAGTGGATGCTGGAGAAGCCTTTCAGCATATGCCTTCCCTCCTCTTCCTCTACTGCCTCGGGTACTACTGAAGATAAAACAGGACAAGCCCAAGTTCCTCATCTTGATTGCTCCAAATTGGCCTCGACAGTTTTGGTATCCAACCTTAAAGCTCCTGTTCTCGGGGCCTCCTTGGATTCTCCCACTGAACCCTTCGCTTCTGTCCCAGCATCAGGGTCAGTTACTACATTCCAATCTCAAGACCCTTTGCCTGGCAGCTTGGCTCTTCAAAGGAATTTGATTTCCTCTAGTCTTCCCAAACAAGTTTTGGATGTTCTATTGGAAGCTAGACGGCCTAGCACTAGGAAATCCTATGCCTCTAAATGGAAGAGGTTTTCTATTTGGATGCAGGACCGAGACTCTGATCCTCCGGTTCCTGATCTCTCCTCTATTTTGCTTTACCTTTCGGAACTTTTATCTAAAGGACTTTCCTTTTCTTCCATTAAGATACATGCTTCTGCTATCTCTGCGCATTACAGTTCTGATCCTCCTGTTTTTTCTCATCCTTTGGTGAAGCAGTTCTTGAGAGGGGCTAAAAATTTGCGGCCTCCAAGGACCGCTCCTGTCCCTGCCTGGGATCTTAATTATGTTTTAGAAAAACTTACTTTGCCTCCTTTTGAGCCTGCTGCATCTTCAGATATTAAGTTTCTATCCTGGAAGACTGTTCTTTTGTTAGCATTGACCTCTGCCAGAAGGGTCTCAGAGTTGCAAGCTCTCATGGCTTTGGAACCATACCTTATTTTCCATCAGGACAGAGTATCCTTGAGGACCAATCCTACTTTCATGCCTAAGGTGATTTCGAAAGTGGCTTTAAATCAGACAATTCACCTTCCTACTTTCTTTCCAAATCCTCAAAATAAAGGGGAAAGGATTTTGCATTCATTGGATGTGCACAGACAGTTACGATTTTACTTGGACAAGACTAAAGATTTCAGAAAGTCTAACCAATTGTTTGTTTCCTTTGCCTCCAGTTCTCTTGGAAAACCTATTTCTAAACAAACTATTTCCAAATGGATTGCTTATGGAATCAGATTTTGTTACACTCATCATGGGAAACAGTTTCCAGGGACCATTAGAAGTCATTCTACTAGAGCAGCTGCTACTTCTACAGCTTTCCTCAGAGGTGTCCCTACCAAGGATATCTTGAAGCTGCCACTTGGAGTTCTGTGCATACTTTTTCCAAGCACTACAATCTCCCTTGTTTTCTAAGTCTAGGGCAGGCTTTGCCTCTGCTGTCTTGCAGGGTATTCTTGCCTCCCTTCTTCTATCTAAAGCCTCCTCCCTCTACACTGCTTTGGGATTCCACCCTACAGTTATGACTGCAACAGTGAAACACGAAGAACATAGTACAGTTGTGTACACCTACCATAAATGTAGATGTTCGAGTGTCTTCACTGTTGCAGTCGGGTTTCCTCCTCCTATCCCCTCTTTTTCTCTTATTTGTGGTGTATTTGTGTTTCCTTGTTGGATTCATTTTTGATTTGTTGGGGACTTCTGACATCTAGGGCAAGAAAGGCTGGAGAAGATGGCGTCGGCTGAGGGCTATGTACCAAGGCGTACTGACGTCAGGATACTAGCTTATACAGCCGACGCCGGACCCAGACTTTGGGATTCTGGCCGACCTCGGGCTGCCTGCCGGCAGGAGCACCCTACAGTTATGACTGCAACAGTGAAGACACTCGAACATCTACATTTATGGTAGGTGTACACAACTGTACTTTCTGTATGTTTTGCCTTCCCCTGTCAAAAAGGTCTAATTTTGTACATCTTGAGAGGAACTAACTCAAAATAGTTTAGAGCTGGGTGTATCATTATTGTTTCATGTATATATCTTTATTATCTCATGTATGTCTTCCTTTAAACTGGTTAAAATGATTTGTTTTTGTCCCAGGCCCCACCAATATAGATTAACTGGTGCTGGTTTTGCATCATCCGTCATTTTCTTCTAGATCAAATTTACAGTGAGGCATTTGTAGTTTAACAATTTTGGAGAAGCCAGCTGCATCCCACTATCTTGGGGAAATCTGGGACACCTAGACCTCCTCTTCTTTAGGCAAAACAAGCTTATCCCACCCTATTCTTGGTCTTTGTGCTACCCAAATAAAGGTGCACATATATTGTGTTAACTTGTTTAGTAAAGCTTTAGGTGAAGGTAGCCAAAAGGCCTGCACTGCATAAAATAAGTGAGGGAACACCAGTAGCTGTAGGGCTAGTAATTTATGATTCAGGTCCATGATCAAATTTTGCCATTTATTAAATACTCCCTAACTGTATCTGCCAGTTCTGTCAGCATTAAACCATTTGATTGCTGATTTGTTTGTACAAATCATAACCCCAAGTATTTCATTTGAGTAAGAGATCCTGTGTTGGGGTATAGTTTGTCATGATGTGCATTTTATATGTTAATTTTGTAGCCTGATATAGTTCCTACCTCTGTTAATACAGCTGTTGCCTGAGGTATATCTCATTCAGAATTGATGAAAGTCAACAGCATATTGGCAGATGCTGAAATCTTTGTGTATGGAGAGCCTTTCCTATTTTTGTATTTCATATTTCCTGATTTTTCTTTGCTAGAGGCTCAAGATTTATCACAAGCATCTTGTGAGAAAGTGGGTAATCATGCCTTGTTATCTATACAAAAGAAAATATTCAGATAATCTAGCCATACTTTTCACTTGGGCTGTTGCCCTCTGAAAAATTTTTCTGGGAAACCCATTTGTAACAATACCTCAAACAGAAACCCATTTTACCCTACTGAATGTTTTTTCACTTCAAGGCTCATCAGTAAAAAAAAAAAAAAATCTGTCTGGTTTCCTATTAGCTTCTTTTAGGTTATATTATCAAAGGTTATTCTCCCTGCTACAAAGCCACGTTGGTCTGAATTAATAAAATCCTATAAGAACGTGGCCATTTTCTTGACTATAAAAATCACTGTGACAAACTTTTTCTGACTCTGGACCAGTATTGGTCTGTATGAATTTGACAGAAGGGGGTCTTTTTTCCTTGTTTTACGATCATTGATATGGTAGCTTGTTTCTAGGATACTTGTCATGTCTCCCTTTAAAATTTCATTATGTTCAGTGATACTGTATGCATCTTGTCCTTTACCACTCCATACTTAGATTGGAATTTCATCAGTTCATAGTGATTTACCACCTTTTTTGTTACCTTCGCTAGCTCAAAATCTTCAGTTGTGAGTGGCCTTAAAAGTGAATCCCCATGTTCTTGACCTGGCAACCCCTTTGCCTCATTCCAGCAAAAATAACAGACTTGGCATATGCTTCAAGAGGTATTAAAACACAGTTTCTTATCTTATCGCCAACCCCAGATCTCAGCCTGCTGCATTGTCTTATTTTATAGATCAAGGGAAAATTCTTCCTTTAAACTTCTCCGGACTACAGAAAAAAGAAACACCTAAATACTTGAGACACACATCATCTTACTAAATGCATACCAAGTTATAACTTCAGATCATTCAGATGTTCTTCATCTCACATTGCTGCAGTCCTAACACTTGGGTAGTCCGCTGTCCCTCGGTCGGCCCGAATATCAGAGTATAAGGCTGACGTCGGTCAAGGCGCATTTGACTGACATCAGAACGTCAGGGTACAAATGCGCATGACCGACGTCATATCCTCAGTCTTTTTTGCCGCATGGTCCGATGCAGAAGCAGTGTTGCAAGTGCCGTTCGGCATTCTGAAATTTTTCGAATTCGGAGTTTCAGACCGAAGTCAGAGTTGGTTAAGTACCCCGTTGGGGAATATTTTGGTTTTTCTTGCCTCAGTGGTTTACCGGATGTCAGAAAAGTGAATAACTGTATTTCTTGTGGGAAACAGATACCGCATAGGGATTACCATAATTTGTGTATACCTTGTTTGGGACCTGAGCACGACGTTGTTGGGTGTCGCTTTTGTGCTAGGTTCAATAAACGCACTATAAAGCGAAGGTTGGATTGTGCCAGGTTGGTCTTTGGGAAGCGGTGCAATTACAATATGCCGTCGGATGCTCCGGCCTTGGCTTCCTCAAAGAAGCGCAAGGACAAGGCAGTTAAACCTAGGTTAGAGGAGTCGTCCAACCGGACGCCGGTTCTTTAGAGGCGCCAGTGGAACCGGTGGTTCCGACGGAGGCCTCTCTGGAGTCCCAGGGAGAAACTTTGTTTTACAGGATGTGGCCTCCCAGGAGGCAGGTCAGGCTGTAGGGGCTTCTCAGATATCTGTACTCCCCTCCCTTCCTAAGGTTTCTAGGCCCTCTCTTTCTGCTTCCAAGGCTTCTCCTAGGGGCAGGTCTAGTTTAGCTTCTGTGGGTGTCACTCCTAGTTCTTCAGGTTCTGTGCCCAAGAAGCACATGCTTAAAATGGCAGAAGATTTAATTACTTTAATTAGAGGCTCTATGGCCCCTCCTGATAAGAGGCCTAGGATGGAACCAGTGTTGGGGGATTATGAGCAGGCTTCGGATGTGTCTGAGTCTTCGGCTGAAGACTTACAGGAGTATTCTCATTATTCTGATTCTGATGTGGATGATTCTACTCATTCTGCCTCTCCTCCTGAGGATTTTTCTTTTTCAGAGACCCTTCACTCCATGAGAGAGCATTTTAAATGGGAAGGTCAGGACTTCTCTGATTCCAGGAAAAGGCTTAGGGAATTTTTGTTTTTACACCAGCATAGGCCTTTGGCTATACCTCCTGTTCTGAATGTGGTGGAAGATGTGTTTGCAGAGGCTTCTCTTAATCCTGATTCTTTGCCTCCTGCTCCTGTTAAACCAGATAGGTATTACAGGGTGCCTGAAGCTCATAAGTATCTTTTTAAGAGTCCTAGGGCAGACCCAGAAACTGTTAGCCAGGGGCCTAAGGGTGTTAAGGCTTCTGTTGTCAAGAATCCGGTTCCTGCAGATAAAGAGGCCAGGGCCTTGGATAGATGGGGAAAGAAAGTTTATACTTCTTCCACTCTAGCCATGAGAGCTTTGAATTGCCAGTTTCACATGTTGAAATATCAAAATTATCTCCTTTCACAGTTGAAATCTAAGGTTGATGCTCTGGCGGAAGGTATTGATTGTAAAGAGTTACAAGATTTGGTGCATGTTTCTGAACAGGTGGGTAAGCATTCTTTGCAATGTGGTTTTGCTGCTGTACAGGCCTCATCTAGGGTGGCTGCCACTGGGTCAGTTCTTCACAGGCATGCCTGGCTGAGGGATCAAAATTTATCTGACCATGTTAAAACTAGGATTTTGGATGCCCCTTTGCAATCTGATGTCTTGTTTGGTTCTCCTGTTGAGGCAGTTTTAAAGAAAATGGAAGACAAGGCTAAGTCTATGCAGACTGTTAAAGATTTTTTGCAGGTTCAGCCTCCAAAGTTTAGTAGAAATTGGCCTACTAAGGGGTGGACGTATCCTTCTTACGATTCCCAGTCTAGGGGTAGATCTAGACGTGGCAGGGGCAGAGGTCAGGGCTCTTTCAGGCCTAGAACAGGGAGTTCTCCTGCACAGTCTTCGAGTGAGGGCAGGGGTCAGTCCTTTCGTAAACAGACCCAATGACCTACCTTTTCAGCTGCCAGAACCTTCTCTCCTGGCAGCACCTTTGGGAGGAAGGTTGGCACTTTTCAAAGAAAATTGGAGTTTGATTACCCAAGACAGATGGGTATTGGATATCATACATCACGGTTACAGGTTTTATTTCCATACCTTGCCTCCTTTCAAAGGCATGCCAGACATTCCTCCTCAACAAAGAATAGAGGCTCACAAGCAAATTTCTCTGTTACTCCAAATAGGGGCCATACAGCCGGTTCCTATGCCAGAAAGGGGCCTAGGATTTTATTCTCGCCTGTTCCTTGTACCAAAAAAGGGGAACACATGGAGACCAATTTTGGATTTATCTATCCTCAACACTTATCTGGACATTCCCAAGTTCAAAATGTTGACGTTACAACAGCTTTTACCTCTGCTGGGCAAGGATCACTGGATGGTAACTTTGGATCTCAAGGAGGCTTACCTTCATGTTCCTATCAGGCCAAGTTGCAGGAAGTATCTGCGTTTGGACTGGGACTTCTCACTATCAGTTCTCTGCATTGCCCTTTGGCTTATCTACTGCCCAGAGTATTTACGAAAGTTCTGGCTCCAGTGATAGCTTTCTTCAGGCTGAAAGGAATACAAATCTATCCTTATTTGGACGATTGCCTGATTCTGGCTCAAGGAAGGAAGAGCTTCTTCGTCATTTGGAATATGTGATAGCAGTGCTAAGATGCCTGGGGTATTCTGTGAACGAAATAAAGTCCAGTCTAGTACCCTCTCAAGACATGTGCTTTCTGGGTGTAAGACTGAATACAGCATCCCAGATGGCCTTTCTAACCCCGGACAAACAAAAGAATCTTTCCCTTTACTTCCATCATCTATCTCTTCAGTCCGGGCTGACTGCAAGGACAGTCCTTCAAGCCTTAGGGTTCATGGCATCTTGTATTCTGGTGCTTCCCAATGCCAAACTGCATATGAGGAAGTTGCAATGGTATCTCAAAATGTATGGACACAGCACTGTCAGGATCTGGACACTGTCATTCAAATAATACCTTGCATTCAAAAGGAATTTTTGTGGTGGGCTCAGGAATGTCACCTAAACAAGGGACTCTCTGTGACCCGGCCAGAGGCGAGTCAAATTTTAACGACAGATGCCTCGGACAAAGCTTGGGGAGCTCATCTAAACGGAAAGTGGATACAAGACAAGTGGCCTGTCTGACTACAGCATCTACATATCAACTTGAAGGAGATGTTAGCAGTCCAGTTTGCATTAATAGCTTTCAAGGATTTACTTCTTCCAGGGCAGGTGTTGATTCTAACAGACAACACAACTGTCATGTGGTACATCAACAAGCAAGGGGAACACATTCTTATCCTCTATGCAGGCAAGCAATGATTTTGTGGGAGACTGCTCTCAGTTTACAACTAAGTCTTCAGGCAAGGTTTCTGCCGGCAGCACAGAACTCCTTAGCAGATGTGTTAAGCAGACAAATCATGGATCCCCACGAGTGGAAACTGGATCTTCATGTATTTCAGAAATTGACAGTGTCCTGGGGAACTCCAGACATAGATCTGTTCGCTTCTCCACTAAACCACCAGCTGCCAAAGTTTTGCACAAAGAGGTTTCATCTCACAGCTTGGAAAGTGGATGCTCTTTCTTTCAGTTGGAAAAATCTTCATGTGTATGCCTTTCCACCTCTGCCTCTCCTCCCAAAGGTACTTCTGAAGGTCAGACAGGACAAGCCAAGGATGATTTTGATAGCTCCAGATTGGCCTCGACAGCACTGGTACCCATTACTGAGGAGTCTAGTACGGAAGCCTCCATGGCCTTTGCCTTTGATTCCACATCTGTTGTCCCAGGAGGACAGTCATTTGCTCAATGTCAAACTTCACTCTCTTCACCTAACATCCTGGCATATTCTGTTTTAAACCATAGAAGGTCTCAACTTCCACAACAAGTTTTGAATGTGATTTTGGAAGCTAGAAGGCCTAGTACAAGGAAAGTGTACGCAGATAAATGGAAGAGATTTTTGTTTTGGAGTGCAGCTAAGGATTTGGATGTTTCTGAGCCTGATTTAAGTGTGGCTCTTCAATATCTTACTGAGTTGTTAGACAAAGGCTTGTCCTTTTCTTCTATTAAGATTCATGCTGCAGCAATTTCAGCTCACTACGACTGTGACCCACCATTGTTTTCTCATCCTTTGTTCAAGCAATTTCTTAGAGGGGCAAAGAATATAAGACCCCCGAAGGGCTCCTACTCCTGCTTCGGATCTCAATTTTGCGTTGGCGGAACTCACTCTACAACCTTTTGAGCCTGCAGCTACTGCTGAGTTGAAATTTTTGTCATGGAAGACTGCTTTTTTGTTGGCTATTACCTCTGCAAGAAGGGTTTCTGAATTGCAGGCCCTTATGGCAGTTGAGCCTTTCTTAATTTTCCATAAGGATAGGGTATCTTTACGTACTAATCCTTCCTTTATGCCTAGAGTGGTTTCTAATGTGGCTTTAAACCAAACTATTCATTTGCCTACTTTTTATGCAAATCCCCAAAATAAAGGGGAAAAGATTTTGCACACTTTAGATGTACACAGGCAGTTGCGATATTATTTGGACAGAACTAAAGGGTTCAGACAATCTCAGCAGTTGTTAGTTTCTTTTGCTTTGTGCTCTCAGGGCAAGCCCGTGTCAAAACAAACTATTTCTAAGTGGATTGGATTTTGCATTGCTTTCTGTTATTCCCATCATGGCAAAGAGATTCCAGCTGGGATTAGGCCTCATTCCACTAGGGCTACTGCCACTTCAACAGCTTTTGAGGGGTGGCAACTAAGGATATTCTGGAGGCAGCCACTTGGAGTTCAGTGCATACCTTCTCTAGGCATTACCACCTTCCACTGTACTCTAAATCCAGGGCTGGTTTTGCCACTGCTGTGTTGCAGGGCATTTTGGCAGCTCCTGCTTCATTATAGTTTAGCCATCCTCCCTTACCTCTGCTTTGGGATTCTACCCAAGTGTTAGGACTGCAGCAATGTGAGATGAAGAACATAGTACAGTTTTGTACCTACCATAAATGTAGATGTTCGAAGATCCACATTGCTGCAGTCCAATTTACCCTCCCTCCGTCCCCTCTGTTGTTTGAGGTGGTTGTGTGGGTTGGGTTATCCATCTGAGGTATATTGTATATATTGTGTATATTGTACATATTTTTGGTGTTAGGCTGGTTGGTTGTTTAGTTGTTGTCTATGGGTTTTGACCTTTCTTTTTAGGGTCTTCTGACATCTGGGGCAAGAAAAGACTGAGGATATGACGTCGGTCATGCACATTTGTACCCTGACATTCTGATGTCAGTCAAATGCGCCTTGACCGACGTCAGCCTTATACTCTGATATTCGGGCCGACCGAGGGACAGCGGACTACCCAAGTGTTAGGACTGCAGCAATGTGGATCTTCGAACATCTACATTTATGGTAGGTACAAAACTGTACTTTGTAAAGTCCTTCATTAATTTGTATTTTTCAAAGCTGGGCGTCATGAGTACGCTATTAGGTGTTTTAATTTGGCAACATGCTATGTAATAAAAAAAAACTGTCATGTCCAAGATAAATAAAAAAAAATAAGAAACTAAGTAGTCCGTATTGCAAATTAGTTAATTTGGTTCATTACTGGTTGTATCTTAGTGTGCACCAAGAAAAATGAATAGAGCTGTTAAGCTACATGTGCCAGTTACTCTTTTATGTCATGCGTAATATGTTCATGGAAGTTTTCCAGCTGTCAGTCTAGCATTTAATATATGTACATTCTTAGTTTTTAATTCTAATTTATAGCCCCCCCCCAAAGTATGACAGTTTGATCTCTCACCTTCTCAAACTATGTGAAGAAAGAAAATTAAATTTCTCTCCGCTTCCCTCCTTACCCATGTCTGAGGTATAGTGTAATGCTTCACTGTCTTTTGTTTGCCTACTTGCTCATCTCAGCTGTCAGTGCAGTCCTTACCAGTAAAGCCTGTTTACAAAATAAGGGAAATTTTTTCTATGTGCATGGAAGAGCAGTATCGAGAACTGGCTGTTCAGAATGGCAGTCCTGCACTCCTGTTTCATTGCTGTTGGTTTCGTGGTTGTCTACCCCAGCTCCCATAGGAGTTTGAAGTGTTTGTGAAGCCAGGTTAGGGTTGATTAAGGATTTCTGCCCCAATGGAAACATAATTTTGAGAATGGCTGGATACAACAAGAAACACCTTACCACTTCAGATTTTGAGTGCTCCTTTCCTTGTAGTCGGGGAGAAATCCTGCTATACATTTTGCCGTCTGCAATCTTGAGCTTTTTACCTGGCTTCCAAAGTTTCCTTAATAATAACTCTTTTAATGCATGGATCTGTAAGCAGATTATTATGGGTCTAGCTGGATTCTATGCATTGTCTTGCGGTCTCCAAGGAGTGCTGTGTGCCAGTTTTATCTTTATCTGTTCTTCTGTAATCACTGATCATGAGGAGAGATGTGACTGAATGTATTGTAGTCCATCTCAATCTTTGAGGCCTTCAGGCACCTCACTCACTCGCAGTTTTTTTCAAATTGATCTGTATTCGTACTCCTTTAATTTGTGCTCAGAAATATAATCATGCTTCAGATGCTTCAGTTTGTGCTTTCAGGGTTGCATTTACATTGATCATGGAATGCATTTTATCTGGTTCTGAAATACTCTGACTCAAGAAATTGCAGATACAGAACACTTTTGACATATAGTCCTGGATTACCTTGTTACCTTAATTCTTTTTGGTATTAAGTACAGGAATATCTGATTCTCCTCCTGGGTGTCTGAATGTCTCATTTCGCTTTGCTGTGGCTTGTGGGGATGAAACTGTTTGTCCAGGAGACTTTTTTTTATAAAGTTTCTTCTTCAGGTGCCTTATTCTTTTGTTGAATCACCTTATCATAATGTCATCCATGACTGACCAACACTTTTTTTTTTGAAAAAATTAGTTTGCAACTCTCTTGCTCCGATCCTAATCCATAAAATGAAATAAAGTAAGAAAACATGCTGTCTGAGATAAGCTATACTAGTAGTCCTCACAATATCAGTGATCTGAGCACCGTGGAATGTTCAAGCAGACTAACAACTTTTAATGAGAACGGGTTATCTTTCTTTTCTAACAAACAAAAGACATTGGGTTGTAAGAAAAAAGAAGCCAAAGAGCAGTAATGGTCTGCAATATAACAAAATTAAAAAGTTGAAATGGGAAAGGACAAAGTACATTAAAAAAGTTTTATCTCTAATGAATTGGGGGCCTTCTTGAATAATGTCTTCAACTTCTGAGGCTAGTGCATTTGTTCCACTGACTTCAATTGTCAGGGAGTTGAAGTTGATAATTTTATGCCAGGGAGAGACTGCTAACATTAGTGCCTAAATTTAAAATCACACTGGCACCTTTGTCAGTACTAGGGATGGACTAAATATTAGTATTGCTCAAAATTGTATTAAAGGTGAAAGGGGCCTGAGCTGCAGGTTTTTTTAAGAGAACTGCCTGAACATTTACACTCTTCAAAGGGGTCATGTTTCCAATTAGAGGCATTTCTCCTGCAGTATCTCTTCTGCCTGGTATAGAGGCATTTCTCCTCCAGTCTTTCGTCAGCCTAGTATGGAGCATAAGAGCTTGGCAGTGGATATACTTTTGGCCTTTCCAAGAAATTGTCATTACCAATATCGGTAACTTCTTGGAACTAGTACAGGTCAGAGTTCAAACTCAAACATTGAACTTGTACATCAGTACCTTTTGAAGGCCTTCCAGAAATCAGAGTGGTAGAAGTCCTTGTTTTCCACATGGTGTGGGTGAGTGCAGTCTGAAAATTCTGCATCTGTCCTTTCATTTTATCATTTGGGATCATGATTCTCTTTGTAGTCTAGTCTTCCTGCTGTTCCCCTCAAGACCGTAACGTCAGCAATACCATTAATATCACTGCAGAAAGATTTGGATGGTCTGTTATTGAGATTTCTTCTCCTAAAGAAAGGGATTTCTCAAATATTTCAAACCCTTGGGAAAAAGTACATTTTTGTGTAATACAATGTAAGATTTGTGGAATAAAAACAAAAAGTCTCAGCCACTTGTCTACAGATCACCGTATTTGTTGTATAGGTTGATGAGAACCCTCAGCTTGATTTTTAGATCCTGCTGTTTGACATTTTCAAGAGCTTCTGAGGCTCACAGTACATCTTTGATTTCTTCCAGGTGCTTTGTTCCTTCACTAAGGAAAGGAATTTTTTGGACTGGTATCTAATGTGGTTTATATCTCTTGTACTTTGGCAATGAGAGCTCATAACTGTTTAACTTGTGTGGTGGTATGTCAGAATTCTGCTTTTTGCTCAGATGCTAGAAATGGAAGAAGCTTGATAAGAGTCTAGGGAAAGGAGTATATGTTCTTCATATTGATCACTGCTGCAGTAGCCTAAGCAATGAGTTATCTCTTGCTGGCCAGCTTTCAAAACTTCAGGATACCTTCCCTGTACCTAGTTAGTCATCTTGATCTGAGCTGACTAAAACAACTCTTTAAACCTACAGAAAAGTGTTTTCGTTGACGGTCTCATTAATTTTATATATTTTTAAATGGGAGAGCGCTTTGTTTTACTTTTGTGGTAAAAAGTTGTTAAAACTACTTTTCTGTGGAGAAATTGTGTTTATTTTATTTTTTGGGCTAGGGAAAGTGTTGTGTTTTTTTCTGTGTTTTTGTGGGGGGGAGTGATTTTTTTTTTTTTCTACTTTCACGTTTTACCAACTATTCTTGCTAAGCTTCCCCAATAAGCAAGCACCATTTTTGTCTTGACCACGAAACAAATTACCTGCCCCTTGGTCAGACCTTCTTCAGCTGCAAAAAAAAAAAAAAAAAAGTAAACTAAGCAACCTTTAACATCACAGGAGGCTGTAAATTTGCCACAGCCGTAGGTTGGTGGCTCTGCTGTGGCGAAAGCTGGTTCCTCAGGCTATTCATTTTTATCCTCTGATCCTCAGGTATTGTCCATAAAGCAGTCATGGACCAGGGGTTAGGCATTTCCTCTGCGGCTGTTGGGGTCCCCTCAGAGGTTAAGGTGAGATACTGTGGTAAGCCTTAGGAAAACAAGCAGTGAATATGCCCCTTCTTGGTCAAAATGTTGTGCCTATTCCTGGGGAAGTGGATTCTGGCAATACAAGCTCAGTCTGCCCTAACTTTCCTATCAAAAAATGACAGAAAACTAAATGGTTAACTTCTCCTGCATCAGTTACTGTGACACGAGTAATTTACTGGGCTTGACTCTAGGTCTTGTGTAGGGTATTAACTTTTCTTCTATGGTGGTTTCTGGTAGAAGGAAAAAATGAATCCTCTTTCATAGGTTTATACTAGGCTATCTGCCCTAAGGCATTTATAAGCCTAGCCCAAATTTTTGTGGCTTACGCCACCCCTTATATGAAAAAATACTGTGCCCATTAGTTTGTTGTGCCTCTGTCCAGCAGTGACACAGAGATGATTCCCGGGGTAAACCTACGATCTCCCATCCACAGGTCAAGATTTCTCTTGAACAGAGCCAGCGAGGTGCTCTGCCTCACATGGACCGGGATTTTATTCCACAGCATAGGGAGTCTCTGAGTGATAAATCTATCCCTCCAGCACGTCCTATTTATATCCGTGCTAAGGTTTAAGTCGCTTGCTCTAGTGGTTTTGGTGGAATTGGATTTTTTGAGGTGGAGCATGTCCATTAATTCCAGGTTGGACATGACCTTGTATGTCAGGCACACGTCACCTCTGAGCAGACGGTATGCAACTGAATAGAGCTGGAGTTTCTTCAATCTGGCAGCATATGACAGATTTTGGAGTCCCTTTATCCTTTTGGTGAGGAACTTTTGGGGTCTCTCCAATTGCTGCAGATGTCGGGTGAGATACATCCCGAATGGGGCATTGTACTCGATCATTGGTCTGATAAGTGAAGAGTACAGGGGAACAATGACCTCACTAGATCTGGATGTGAATCCCTTCATGATCAGGTGGGCAATGTAGAAGGTCTTTCTAACCACTTTAGCAACGTGAGTGTCAAAAGAAAGGCCACTGTCAACCTGGGTCCTCAGGTCCCTGATAACCTCTTCTGTGCTTAGTGGATTGCCACCTATATGGTAGCTTGGGGTTACCTTGTTTTTCCCGAAGGGTATGACTATACATTTTTTGGCATTTAACTTCAGGCCATGGCTCTGGCACCAGCTATCTATTTCCGTGAGTCCCTTCTGAAGGATATCCGTGTCCGATGCATTTTCCACTATGGCGCCCAGTTTGCAGTCGTCTGCAAACTTTGTCAGCCAAAGTCCTCCCATGTTGGCCTGTACTTCTGAGAAGTAGATGCCGAACAATAGGGGGCCAAGGACCGAGCCCTGTGGGACACCACTTGTGACTGGCTTGGAGTCTGACATAGCGCCAGCAACTCTAACCCTGTGGGTTCTGTCCTTAAGCCAGTTTGCAACCCATCTTGTGACATATGGGTTTACATTTAAGCTGGTAAGTTTTTCTACATACCCAAGTGGGGTATTGTGTCGAAAGCCTTTGCAAGGTCAAGGTAGGCTGTATGGACTGCCTTTCCCTCATCAATGGCCTTGGTGACTGTTTCGAAGAAGTCGACCAAGTTCAAAAGGCATGATCTGCCCTTGACGAAGCCAAACTGGGTCGGGTCCAATGTCTGCAAGTCCCCTATAGCTTTGTTTATGAGCTCCATTATGATCCTCTCCATAGCTTTGCAGACTAGACTTGTTAAGCTTATGGGGCGGTAATTACCAGGGTCTGTAGAGGCACCGCCTTTGTGGAGTGGGACCACAGTTGCCATACGCCACTCCTTGGGCACGTATCCTGTGGTAAGGCTGAGATTAAACAGCTGCCTTATGTGCGGGTTTAATTCCTCATTTAGCTCGTGTAGCACACAGATGGGGACACCATCCGGTCCCATTGATGCTGTGTTTTTAGCTTTAGAGAGCAGCTTTCACCTGCGCATTTGAGATGTCTGGGAGGCTACACTCCGCTGGCATAGTTATCTCTCCTTTAGGGGGGGAGAGGGGGGGGTGAAGTTTGCACTGAACCTGTCTGCCAGTTTGTTGGCAATGTCTGTGGGTTCAGTGATTTTTGTATCATTTTGGACTAATTCTGAGCATATCTGGGAGTTTCCACCCAGGTTCCTAACATAGCTGAAAAAGGCCTTATGATTGTCCTTTGAATCCATGGCAATTTTTCTCTCAAAATTGGCCTTAGTTGATTTTATGAGTTCTCGTATTTTTTTACTAATAATGATAGAAGGGAGAATAATGATTGAAGAGATTCAAGATGTAGAATTTGTAGGGGGAATGTAAAGAGACGGATGCAGTTTTTTTTTTCTCTTTGGGTTTCTGATTCAGATTCTGAGTATCTGAATCTCCCTATGAGATATTCACTTTCTTTGACACTGTTTTCAGAATGAGTCAGTGTTTTCAGTGGGAGAATACTGAAGTTTATTAGAAAATAAAGACTTACTGCAACTACTAGAATGTTTAGAACCCTCACCCACCCCCCAGCACCGTCAGCACTGGTGGATACATTTCTCCTGACAGTCATCCTGCTGCCCCTAAGAAACCAGGTAGGATGTACTAAGGTCCTCAGTCTTTCAAGTTTTAATAAATAAACCCCAGACCCAACTCAGCAGCTGTAGCTTTTGTTCATGCAGCTGCCACCAAGCATTTCGTTAATTCCAATACTTTTCCTTCAGACATGGATGGTGAAGCTGTTAAGTTTTTCAAAAAATATATGCTTTTTCCTCAACTTAGATTTTGTAGAATTCTAAATTGTCAGACTTCTATGTTTATTCTGCTTAGTTGTGAAAATATGAGAAATGTATCAGCTGCAGCATCCGCTTTTGAGAAAAAATCTCCTTTTGTGTTGTCTTGTTTATTCTGTTTTTCATGTCATTAGTCATTGTTTGAAGTGTGTTTATAACTGTAGATACTGCTTCTAGGGTTGTTGCCTGTGGTGCTGCTCTGAGGAATTTTGCCTGGTTGCATTCTCAGAACCTCCCAGAAGATGTCAAAACTTAAATTTTGAATTCTTGTTCGAATGGAGGTTTAGTTTTTGGACCCTCTGCTGCAGAGGTAATCAGAAAGTGTGATGAGAGGGAGAAGTTGATTCAGGGAATTTCTCAGATTTTTTCAGTCTTCTATTTTTTTTCAAGGGATTTTCTGCTCCCTTATCCAATTTTGCAAGAAGCAAAATAAGTAGTCTTAAGCAAAATGTTGGTAAACAGACATTTGAAAAGCAATGGCAGAAAGGTTCTGAAAAGAAAGTGGGACCCCCCCCCCCCCCAAGAACAAAGGATAGTAAAACAAGTGTAATGACTATTTATTTAAAAGACCTTTTGCACCCACTCACCCTGGCATTCCTTTGCCCCTTTTGTAAAGTTTGAAACTCCTGACCAAACCATTTTCTTCCTTCCTGTCCTACATCATGTGCTGCCTCAGGGTAACATAAGCTGTCCCTCCTTTCCAGTTGGGAAAAGAGTTTAATTCCTTAATGTTTCTAGTGCCAACTTCCAGGAGACCAGTTCTGGATAGTTCTTTCCTGAATCAGTTTGTCATACTGGCCAAGTTCAAAATGCTTTCACTTCACAACCCATTACCCATTTTTCCTTATTTTTTTTAAGTAACCTTTGATTTTAAAAAGTACATATCACCACATACCTATTCATCCAGATTCATGCATTTCTCAAGGCTTTGTATGTCTGGATCACATTATAAGTTGTCTGCCATACCATTTGAGCTTCCCACTACTCTGAGTGTTAACAAGTGTCTCCTGCCATAACCCATGTCAGGGTATCTGGTATCCACATTTTTCCATCTTTAGATGACTTGCTTATCTTTACAGAGGCTTTTTCACGTGTCTGAAATCTGTCAGTTGGGTAAGAGATCCACATAGGTGGGAATTTCAAGAGAACATTCAAAAGCCTTTTTTGACTGCATCATGCAGGATTTTGTTTCTGGGTTGTGTGCCGGACACCTCAGTGCAAAATTGCCTTTCTTCCACAGGAAAAATAGATCTATGTTTAGATGTATTCCAGGGATTTTACACTTAGACTTATGCCTCAGCGAGAAAATACTTCAGGAATCTGGGTCTCATGGCATCTATGTTTCTCTTGATACCTCTTGCAGTTCACCACAAGAGAAAGATACATTGGTATCTGAAGTCTCTCTGGTCTTGGCATCAACACCCGTTGTTTCAAATTCCAATTCTTGATTTTGTGAAAAGAGAAATCACTTGGTAGAGCCATCAAATATCCCTGAATCCAGGTCCCCAGTCTTCTGTCATGCTCCAAAACAGTCGTCATCCAGCCACCTTGGAATTTGTTTGGGGAGCACTGTTAAGGGGAATAGAAGTGCAAGGTTTCTGGTATGTAATAGACATACCGACTAGCAGACTATGGTATTATCATTGATAGAATTTTGGGAAGTAAATATAATAAATTTGGATGGCATGAATTACCTAATGTTAAAGAGAAAAAATGGATTATTAAATTGGGAGGGCTGTTTGCCCCAGGGTTAAATGAACACCTCTAATTGGTCTTCAGGCTTCTGACACAGTATATAAATGGTTGATTTCTATTTATATTTTTACACTGATGAAGGCTTAGAGAAGTATAAACCGAAACTGGTTTGTTTGTATTATATACTGACGCTATGATTGTTTAATATACATATCTACAGCTACCATAGTCTGCTGGTCATTTTTTCTTGGAGTATCTAGATAGTTTGAGACCTTGCAGACGCCTTATTTGCAGGGATCCATTTTGGAATCAAAAAGACATACCAAAGCACCTAAACATAAAAAGATGTGCTCACTCTCTTTTATAAAGGCTCTCAATTCTGCGAATCATTGGTGGTCCTCAGGACCTCTTCGTGTAGCTACAGACAATACCAGTGTTGTGGTACATAAACAAGTAAGGGTGAATCGGATCTTATCTCATTGCAGACTAGCCATGTCAACATGGGTTAAAGCTTTACAGCACAAGCTCACTCTGCAGGCATCTTGCATGCCTTCAGAGCACAATTACATGGTAGTCAAGATGAGCAGGACAAAAGCAGACACTCATAAATGGAAAATGGATCAGGAGGTCTTTCATGATTTGATCCCTGTGTGGGGAATTCCTCAGACATTTTTGCCTCCCCTTCAAACAATGATCTGGACAAATTCTGTTCTAGGACTCCATGCAAAAAGACCTGGAAGACAGATGCCTTTTCTTTTCCTGTTTCTGTATGCTTTTGCATCCTTTCCTGTGATTTCCAGGATACTTCTGAAGATTTAGAAGTAATCTTCAATGATCATTATGGTGGCCCAGACAACAGTGGCTCTCCCTCCTTCTGGAATTGGCCAGGGGCAGTTACCACAGGCTTCCTCACAGACCAGATTTACTCACACAAGAATAAGGGTGTTTGATACATCTTGACCCCAAATAACTACATCTGACTGCCTGAATGAGAGAGTGTCCTAATACCTTTTATGCACCTGTTTTCTGAGTATGTGCACCGGGTACTGTTGGAGGAAAGAAAACCTGTTAGTGGAAAGTCATATGTTATCAAATGGAAAAACGTTTCTAGTTGGTGACTATGATGATATGGGCAAGTACCAGCATGGCCAGCTGTAGTTTTGTAAAGAATGGTATGTCCTTTGAATATCAAACTGATTTATACAAAATGCTTGTGTTATAAATGTATTAGAATTGTATGACATTTGTATATCAAACTGCTTTGTACAGATGCTTATGATGAAAATGTATTTGTGAGGTTTACTTGTGTTAAAATGTGTTAACAGTGCACCCTGCTGAAATGAAAATAAATGTAAATGTATTATTGCAACTGAAGTAAATGTACCAGCTACCTTACCGTAAGAAAAATAAGGGAAATGTAAATAAGCTGTTAAACCATTAAAACGGTATCCCACAGTACTGAATAGGACTGGAGATGATAGAGCCTTTGTTCATTAGCACAGGGAAAAGAGGGAAGTGCCTGGGGCCTCCCATAAACATTTGGATGTGTATTGTGGCAGTCTGTGCTAAACTGCTGTCTCAGCTTCAAAGGGGAATACTGTAAGAACCTAGAGTCAGGTGACTAGATTAAGTCATTTTGCCAGTCCTCTTGGAAATTACATTTTAGATATTCTTACAAAGAGAAATCTCAGAGTATTGAGTATTCTGTTTGGGAAGCCTGACTAGAAAGACCCTCACCCACAGCATCTTGCCTTGCAGAAGTAAGTAATTTAACTAGGGAACAGTAATTTTCAGATTCAGTCAGGAATATAGTGAAGCTTAGTTCAAAGTGTTTTTCTTTATTTGTGAGTCTGTCAATGTTAATTTCAATATTTTCTGTGATTTGAACTCTGTGGTTTACTGTAAATATATATTCCATATTTTCATGCTTTTTATTATTTATCATTAGCTATTTTAAAACTTTTATTGTGGCTGGTCCTTAGAAAGTATTTAACCATTGAGAGTACTTATATTTATTTGGTGACACTGTGTGGATCACTCCAGAAGGCCTAGCCATCTTGATGAACCACTACCATTTGTATTAGTATTAATATTTAACAGTATAATTGGATGCCCTTTGTAAGAGCCTTTTAGTAACTGACTGGTGGCAGTGAATCTACCTTATGGTCTGGGCAGAGTTGGTAGAGTGTGTAATCTTTGTGTGTGTGTGTGTCAGCTACTTGGGGTAGGGACACTAAGCACTGGGTTACAGAGAGGGTACTGGAGGACTTGGCTTGGACAGTCGGCTGAGGATCTAACCCTACAGCTGTACCAGTGGGGGGTCTTATTGGGGAGCTGGGGGGAGACAGATTCAGAGACATCCAGACCCAAGGCTGTGTATGTTCCCTGTGTGATCATAACAAAATTTGTACTTGATGCAGAGATCTACATCTGGAAATACTGAGTGTATCCATTTGTATCCCAAGTTCTTGTCCCTCTCCAGTTTCAGTGGTGAGGATTCAGGCTCCTTAATAACTGGCCCAGTGTGTGGGATGTCACATATTGGTGGCCATCACATATTGGTAGCAGTGGTGGGCATCACAGTGACAACAAAAAAACAGCACCCATTTAGGGATAGTGAATTACTATCTTATGGCCTGTCTTTCTCCTCTGTCAAGGTTCATGTCGGATCATGGATCCCCCTTTCAATGCATTCTGATGTGAAAGTGCTTTTGGAAGGGTTGCTGCATAAGAAGCCTCCAAAACTGCCATTGGATCCTCCTTGGGATCTTAACACTTACACCATTTGAAGCAGCTTACCAGCTCACCTGGCTGGCTTGAGGTTCTTGACATGGAAACGGTTTTGCTGATTGCTCTAACCTCTGCAAAAAGAGTATCTGAGTTGTAGGCTGTTATGGTGGGTCAACCTTATTTCATTTTTCATGAAGATAGGGTTTCTTTGCAAGCTAATCCTTCTTTATGCCTGAAGTGGTGTAATAGGTTACTTTGCACCAAACTATCCATCTCATTTTCTTCCCTTTTCTTGGCAGAAAAGTTAACAAGGCTTTACTATGTCTAAGCAATTCAGATCCTGTGTCCCAGCTCAAAATAATCATTTCCTTAGTTACATTTATTTGCTTGTCCAATATTACAAGGAATTTTTAAAGTCTGCCAACTCATTACCCTCCCAAAACATATGTTATCAGTTACTCACACCTCCAACATTTGCTATCTATATGAGGAAAAATTATTTGGAGTCTGCTTGGAGTATGAAAATACATATGTAGACACTTCCAATCAAAAATCCTAATGTTCTAGAATTTGTTGAATTATTTGGGAGACATGCATATGTCTTCCCATTATTTCCTTATCCAGCTGCTCTTCCCAATCATTTCTAACCTATTCTGATTGATTCCTCTACTTATGTAGTATTTTATATGCTGTACAAATTCATACAGTCTCTAGCCTGTAGTTCAAATGTCTTCTTGTCTCTTCCCATTCTGTTTTATTTCCTTCTCTAGTTATTTGCTCCCAGTAGCTTGGATTCTTTGCCAGCATTCTCCAGTAAATTTCAACCCCACTCTTGCCTGTTCTCTGAAGCCCCTAATTGCAGTCATCCAGATCGGCAGAATCTCCTTTCTCCCTTCTCATGTTGGTTTAATTCCTAGAATACTTTCTACTGCTTAAGATCATCTGTATGGCTTTTGCAATTCTCCTTACAAATCTGCATCCAAAATCCCACTCTATCATTATTTCTTGAATTTCCCCATTTCATCATCATCCCTTTCCACTTTGACTTATAGCTTTCTGCTTGTGTTATATATGTAAGCCATAACTGTGTAGCTCTAAAATACCCTTTCAAATCAGGTAATCCTAAACCACCATGTTCTGTTGGGAGGATCAATGTATCGTACTTGACACTTGCCCTTTTTCTCCTCCACAGATAAATTCATATTATTAATTACTATTCACAACTTCTTCTCTGGTTGATAAAAATGTGCTGGCTTGTAGATAAAACTTAGAAGACTAAAACATTTTCAGTGCTTGTATCTTATCTATATACAAAAGTTTCCAGTTTCTTAGTTTTTTATTATGTTTTGTTTGTCTCTTGCTGCATATCCTTATCTACCATTAGAGAATCCTTTTTAACACATGCTCCTAAATAATTCATTTTATTGTGTCCCCTTAAATATGAGTATTGTTGAACCAATTCATGTGTGGGTACATAGTTTACAGCTATAGCCTTTGCTTTGTCTTCATTAATAGGAAATATGAAAATACTTTGAAACTGTCTCAGAATGTTCCAAACACTGAGATGTCAATTTCTGATTTTATTTGGTACAAAACAACAAACGGACTAGCACTATGTTAAACCACTTTGGAGAACCAAAAAAAAAAAATCAGTTCAACAAAACAGAAGCTCCAAAATGCAGACAGGCTGAACGTAAAGTATAAGTTTATTCAAAGAACCACAAAGCAGCTTTTGGGAATACCCTTCTTCAGTGTTTGTACAACATTAACGTCTTAAACTATATTTACCGACAATATAAAATAAGACTTCACAGTAAACTGAAATATGTTAGAAAACTGTGATGTCTTATTTTATAGTTTTTATATTGTTCTTATATTTTTGTTATATTAATTGTTTGTGCTATAGGTAGAATCTCATTGAATTTTATGCTTTAATGTGATTGGATGATTAGATAATTAATTGGCTGTCACATGTCTCTAGTATTTAAATATGGTTTTAAGATTTTAATGTTGCATACACACTGAAGAAGGGTATTCCCGAAAGCTGCTTTGTGATTCTTTGAATAAATTTATACTTTACATTCATCTTGTCTGCATTTTGGAGTTTTTGTTTTGTTTATTTGGTACAAAATAATAATATTTACAAATCAAACCAGTTTTTTTGTTACCATACTAGTTATATCCTTGAATTTCTGCGTCCCTTATTTTCTTTGCCAGTGGCTCTACATGTTATGCAAATAATCCATCATGAAATGTTTTATACAGGTATTGTTAAGAACAAGAACTGTTTTAGTTAATTTTTATTTATTTTGTGTGTCCTTTTGAACATTAATGACATGAAGTAGGGTATATGCTTTTAAGTCTACTCACAAATTTAACAAAGTCAACAAAAGTCTCCACTTTTTCAGCCACTTTTTCTTGTAAAGCCACATGTCATAAAAAATGTGGTTGACGTTGTATAGTGTCACATTTGTTTACTAATTTTAGTGTTGCTGGCCTTCCTGTTCATCTCCATCTCTCAAAACCAGACTCTGGTTCAAGTCAAAGGTACTCTTGATTCTTCTAGTCAGCTCCTGTGCTTTTTTTTTCTGTCTCTCAAGCATTTTTTGGAACATCCAGAAAAGTTTCAATAGAAAAGTGTCTCTATGGGCTTTATTGTCCAGAAGAATCTAGCAAAACTGTTTTACATAGCAAATATACTTTTGTATATCTCATATGATTTATTCCTAATATCCCAGTCCATACATCTGTACAACTATTTTAACACATTTCCTCTTCTCTGTCACTTTCTGCATTTAATATTACCATTAAATACATGCCACCTATAATCTACATATTCTCACCACCTAGCCATAAGCCATAAGACTATAAGTATATCTATCCTACCTTTAAGTTTAACTTTCTAATTCTACCTTCCCACTACACTTAACTTTTCCCTTTTCCTACCCCCCCCCAAAAAATGAGCTGTATTGTTAAATATTTCTAACTGTATAATTTTTCTGCATGTTAATGTTCCATTGTTACTGTAGTGTGCCTTTTTGCAACCCATGTGTTGTTTAGATATTTTTCTGTATTATTTCACTTGCTTTATAAGTAATTGATGTTATGTAGTCCTATCTCGCCTACATTCTTAACCATGGGTTCGGAGCCAAATATCTCTGATTGGCTAGGCTAAGAGGGTATCCCATAGTACACTGCTTCGCATCCCCAGATCTCGTTCGCCGCTTGTAGAGCTCGGACATGGTCTCGCTTGGCTGTGGCTAAGTACTCTTTTTTGACTTATTTCTCTTGAGAAATTGGTTGCTTTATACTTAAAAGCTATTTTAATAGCTACTCTTGCTGTGGTAGTTGTGTTTGTGTGTTTAGTAGTGTTTTTGTGGTATCCCTAACAGTTCCCACGGGCTAGGCCCGTTTTAGTTAGCGGACCTAGTCCTCCCTTAGTGAATAGTTTGTCTGTATTATTGTATAACTTTTTTTTTTGAGAACCGTTTAAGTTAGAGGATATGAAGTAGTTACTTCATTTGCTCTGCAACCTGTGGAACCTGTGGGTATTGGATCCGACTTCGGATCCGAGCCGGCAGCTTACCAAGCTCCAAGATCCGAGCTCCTAGCTCCTCCCCCATACCCATAATCCCCTGCTACCAACCATATTAGCTCAGATCGTTTTTTGCCGCGGCTGAAGAAGCTTTACTTTTGAAGAGCTCCTGGCTGGGTGAGATCGTTTTCAATCTTTTTCAACAAAAACTTCAAAATCGAGTGTGTATGGTAGTAAAACCTTCTACCCCCTTGTTTATGTTAGTTTTTTAAATTTTTACTGGTACAGTAGTTAGTTTCTTGTCACTCCCCTTCCATTCTTAGCGTTTGGGTGTGTGTGAGTGCTTCATCATGGCGGAAGGGCCTAAGGCCATTTTTTCCAAATGTACTGAGTGTGGCCACAAGTTTTCCCCAGCTGATGGCCACACTCTGTGCGTTTTCTGCCTGGGGGCAGCCCATCTCTCAGAGGCCTGCCAGATATGTGCAGCCTTTAAACCCAGGGCACTTCAGGATAGGAAGAACAAGCTGATTCTGGCGGGAAAGCTCCCCCAGGAGTCGGCTTCTTCTTCCTCTCCTGTTCAGGCTACATCTGCATCAGCGACCTTGGCGCCCTCTGTTCCCTCAGCTCTACCTGGGACTCAACCTCCCACTTCTGGTTTGAGCTCTGGGGAAACTAGTGCCTCCTCAACAAAGGAGAAGAGGCACAAGGATAAGGAGGGACATAGATCCCATAAAAGGCGGACCGAGTCTCACCCCTCGGCTCCGCCAGCTAAAACAACTAAGTCTCCTTCGGGGGTCTCCGGATCCTTCTCCTCTCGGCTCCGTTCGCCTAGCTTCTCGCCGGAGCCGGAGGAGGAAGATCGGTCTCCCTCGAGGTCGTCGAGGCGGCCCTCCCGGCCCGCCTCGACAACCTCTTCCAGGTCAACAAAAAGCATCTCTGAAGCGGATATGGATCGGATGATGTGTCGGTTCTTACAGACCCAAATGCAGATGGGGGTGCTCTTGACTCCCCCCCCCCCCCCCGGGGGGGAGCGCGACCCCTATGTTTGCCCCGATCACCCCTTCTCCGACTCGTTTTCGGATCTCGGAGTCATCAGATCTGTGCCCATTCGGACCCAGGGAATTGTCAGCGCCAATAGCGCTAGTCTCTTCAACGCCGACTATGCCCTCGAGCTTGTCGGATCCGAGCTCTCGGGGCCGAGGGCTGGGCATTGGATCCGAGGGAGGAGTTGTATCTTCGGAGCTGTTGGGTTCGGAGCGCACCTCTCTCTCGGCGCCGACTGCTTCGGCTCCGACCCCGATCCCTTCCGCGGAGCCAAGGAGATTGCTCTCAGAGGTTGGCGAGGGTGAATCTCCTTCGGCTTTTGAGGTAGTGGAGAGGGTACTGTCGAGATCCTCCAGATCCCCGGTTCGGGCTGTGGATCCACCCGTACCCCCACTGTATAAGTGTCTGTCTTCCATCATCTGACCATCGGGACAGCCTGCCCAAGCCCTCCAGCTAGTTCCTGTTGAGGGACAACAACCCGTGGATGAGCCCTCTTCGGATAGCCCCACCGAGGAGGTTCCTCGGAAACGGTGTAAGGCACCTGGACTCCCCCGAGTCCGTTACCAGTGACACGGACTTAGATGATAGGGAGGGTTCCCCAAGGTCACCCCCCTGAAGATGTCTCCTTTGGAGACATCATGGAAATGTTGCGTATTAAAGGGGGGTGGTCTGCCCAAAAACCTTCCCTTGATGAATTCGTGTTCCTCCAGGCATTTGAGGCAGGCCCATCTACTTCTTGGGTGTCCCCTCCGGCCGACCCCCTGGTGGACTTAATTACCACCAGGGCATGGAAGGAGCCCGACACCATGGAGCCAATACCTAGGCATCCCGAAAAAATACTGAGTCCCCCCGCAGATAGGCAATCGTGGGCCAAAGGATCCCTCGTTGATGCCATGTTGGTGGCAGTGGCCACCAAGAAAGAACTCGCTCAGGAGAGTTCTCTGGTGCACCAGCCAGATAAAGAATCTCGAGCGTTGGACCGGATTGGGAAGCGGATGTTTGCTTCAGCGACCTTTTCTATAAGGGCGCTGAACTATATGGCACATATCATCAGGCTACAGTGAGACTTGATCAAGGAATATGCTGCAGCCCCCCCAGAGTCCATGTCGGTCGGAGACAGGAATGTGTTTACGACACGAATGGCCACTCTAAAATCCATCTCCAATACGTCTATGTGGCTCCTCTCTCATGCTTTGGAGGGAGCCGCTAGAGCCAGCGGAGCAGGGGTCGTCTTACGACGTCACGTCTGGCTCCGTCTTTGCGACTTCACGGATCCCTTCAAGGCATCCTTCGCGAATGCCCCCTTTGATGGTTCTGCTCTTTTCGGCAAGACCGTTCGCGATAAGCTGGTCCAAAGTGAAAAGGATGGGAAGACGCTGTCTGTCGAAGGAGTCCGCTTCTCTAGTCCCCAAAGATCCTTCTCCAGGAATCAGAGGGGACAAAAGAAGCTGTGGTTCCGCAAGTCTCAGCAATCACATCCAGCTGCGGACCACTCGTCCTCTAGAGGCAGAGGAGGACAAGGTGGACACCGGCCCAAAGGCAGAGGGTGGACGCGTAATTTTGGGTCTAGAGAACCTTTCTCGGACAGACCTGTGCAACAGCCCTGAGGGCTTGCCCGACTGTCCCTTTCTGGAGGCAGTCGGGGGGCGGTTGACGGAGCACCTGTCAAACTGGGAGTCCTTTACAACGGATCGATGGGTGCTCTGTATTATTTCCAGAGGTTACTTCATTCCTTTCCTAAATCTTCCCCCCAAAACCAGACACCTCCACGATGTACCACCCGATCAGAGGGAGGAGGCGGCTTTAGAAATTTTAAAGCTGCTAAGAAAAAGAGCCATCCAGCCCGTCCCCCCAGATCAGTCCGGATTGGGTTATTACTCAAGGTACTTTTTGGTGCCAAAGAAAACGGGGGACCTCAGACCCATCTTAGACCTTTCCGCTCTGAACCTGTTTATACCCAAGGAAAAGTTCCAGATGGTCACTCTTCAATCTATCCTCCCCCTTTTGCGGGAGAACGACTGGATGTGCTCCATAGACCTCAAGGATGCGTACTACCACATTTTAATGGACAGACGATCCAGGAGGTTTCTCCGCTTCTGGCTCGGAGCCAGTCATTATCAATTCAGGGTTCTTCCATTCGGCCTCACTTCAGCCCCCAGAGTGTTCACCAAAGTCATGGTGGTGGTTGCTGCCCACCTGAGACTTCAGGGCATTCCGGTCTTCCCGTACCTAGACGACTGGCTCCTTACCGCGACCAACAGGCATCAGCTCTCAGTAGCGAGAGATTATGCACTGACTCTAGCCCACAACCTAGGCATTTCAGTAAACCTGCAGAAGTCCTGCCTGTGCCCCACTCAAGCCCTGGAATTCATAGGGGCCAGGTTGGATACCCAAATCTCTCGTGCTACCTTAACATCAATCAGACTGAACAGCTTGTCTTATCAGGTGTTAGCCCTTCTACGGAATCCTTCTCCTCCAGTGGAGTTAGTCCTGAGGGCACTAGGGTCTATGGCAGCCATGATCGGTCTTTCTCTCCATGCCCGCCTGCGAATGTGGATATTGCAATGGATCCTTCAAGTCCAATGGTCCCTCTCGCTCCACCCACTGAACACATCCATACCGCTGAGCAGAGTTTGCAGGGACTCCCTTCTTTGGTGGTTGCATGCGTGGGAACTCAGAGAAGGGAGGCCCTTTGTGATCCTCCCGGTCAAAGCCACATTGACCACGGACGCTTCTCGCCTCGGGTGGGGGGGGCATTGTTCAGGCAGATCCATTCAAGGCACGTGGACTCCCCTAGAGACCGCATTGCATATCAGTGTCCTAGAGATTAGGGCGGTGCAAGCCCTCCACGACCTTCTTCCCCTAGGGACTATTGCGATCCAGACAGACAACGTGTCTGTAGTCTGGTACATAAACTGGGAGGAACCAGATCTTACCCCCTGTCGAGAGGCCATGAGAGTTTGGGAATGGGCGATCTCCACCAACCGCTTTCTGGTAGCAATGCACATCCCGGGACGATACAACACATTAGCGGACAAGCTAAGTCAGGTGCTCCTCACTCCATATGAGTGGTCTCTGAATCCATCTGTTGCGAAACAGATCTTCAACAAATGGGGTCAGCCTCGCTGCGATCTTTTTGCTTCTCCTTTAAACACAAAATGCAGCGAGTACATCGCAATAATTCCCCCCAGAGGGGAAACCTCCAGAGATGCTCTGGTCCATGCTTGGCCTCCCAGCTCCTTTATGCTTATCCTCCCCTTCCTCTCATGATGAGGTATATTCAGAAAGCCTGCCGGTTAGGGAGCAGAGTTATCCTCATAGCCCCATTCTGGCCTCGGCATATCTGGTTCCCCTTTCTGCGGTCTCACAGTGTGGCTCCTCCCAGTCCAGAACTGATTTCTCATCCCGCGGCTTGCCCAGTGCCCAACCTGGTCAGCCTCAAGCTTGCGGCTTGGCTGATCAGTTCCATTAATGGCTAGGATTCCCGGTATCTCATCCCCTGTTAAGGCCATTCTGGTTGTGGCTCATAAGCCATCTACCAGAAAACTTTGCAACAGTAAGTGGAAACGTTTTTCCATTTGGGCAGAAGATAAGGGCTTGGACCCATTTACTGTCCCTATCCCGACCATCCTAGACTTCCTCTCATTAATCTTTCATCAGGGAGCAAGCGCTTCTACGGTTAAGGTACAATTGGCAGCCATCTCCCATTTTCATGTGGGTGATGGCATAGGTTCCTTAGCATCTACAAAGTTGTGCAAAACCTTCTTACGAGGCATCTTTTTTCTAAATCCACCAATAAAGTCTGTGGTTCCCCCATGGGACCTCACTCTAGTCTTGCAAGCCTTAACAAGTCCACCTTTCGAACCTGCGGCCTCAATTCCGTTGAAGTTCTTGTCACGGAAAACAGCCTTTTTAGTAGCCATTTCTTCGGCCAAAAGGGTTTCAGAATTACAAGCCTTGTGCATGAAGCCTCCTTACCTTATCTTTCACAAAGATATAGTGTCCCTCAGGACTAACCCATCTGCCTAAGGTTGCTTCAGAAGCAAATATAAATCAATCAATAAATTTACCGGTGTTTTTTCCCACGTTTCAGAACAAGGGAGAATACACATTACACAAACTGGATTACACAGACAACTGCGTTTCTACTTGCATAGGAATAGAGAGTTTCGCAAGTCGGACCAGTTATTTGTCTCGTATGCAAAATTAGCCATGGGTAAAGCCATTTCCAAAGTTACTGTGGCAAATTGGATTCGTCCGTGTATTATTCAGGGGTATATATAGTCTGGCAAACCAGCCCCGGTTAATATCCGTGCTCATTCTACAAGATCTGTAGCCACTTCAACAGCCTTCTGGTCTAGGGTTCCAGTGGACGACATATGTTCAGCGGCTAATTGGGTCCTCTTCTCATACGTTCATTTCTCATTATAAATTAGATGTGATTTCGAGAAGTAGGGCTTCTTTTGGCTCTGCGGTGTTTCGGAATATCCTTCCGTAAGGACCACCCAGGTTCTTATAAGTAGCTGGGGACTCTGTCCCACAGGTTGCAGAGCAAATGAAGTAACTACTTCAGATAAACAAGTTATGTACTCACCATAACGTTCCATCTGAGTAGGTACTTTATTTGTCTGCAACCGACCCCCCCCCCCCCGCCATCCCCTGAACCTTTCGGGATTTTCTGATCACCTTTGCAGTTGATTGTTCATGTTTACAGGTTGGTAAGGCAAAAAAAACGATCTGAGGTAATGTGGTTGGTAGCAGGGGGTTATGGGTAGGGGGAGGGGCTAGGAGCTCGGATCTTGGAGCTTGGTAAGCTGCCGGCTCGGATCCGAAGTCGGATCCGATACCCACAGGTTGCAGACAAATGAAGTACCTACTCAGATGGAACGTTGTGGTGAGTACATAACTTCTTTTTCTCTCTCTGTGTTCTTGTTTCTATTGTTTGTTGGTTAAGAGCTTCGCTCTTCTCTGTGGTACTGTCTGCTGTCTAAGTTGTGGGCTTTCCACCCTTTTTGGTAGTTAACTGTAATTACGCTGTGTGTTTTGCACCCGTTGGAAGTTGTTAACTCTTTGGATATGTCTAAAGATCAGAAAGAACATAAGCCTTCTGGCTTTAAAAAGTGTTCAAAGTGCGGATATAAAATGTCCATCACGGATGGACACTCTGTGTTTACAGTCTTGGAGCCATCCATTTACAGAAGTCGTGTAGTTTTTGCCACGCCTTCAGTCCTAGGGTGCTCCAAGAGAGGAAAAACAAATTGATTTTAAGGGGACTGCTTAAACCATCTTTTGAGGAGGCTATAGATTCAGCTCCCAGCTCCCAGAGGAAATCCAAGTCCTCCAAGTCCAAGAAAAGGTCTCAGGCTCCATCGGCATCTTCGGAACCTCCGGAGAAAATTACCATATAGGATACTGCTTTCTCGGCTCCACTGTCTTCGGGGCTGCAGGAGGTGTCTGTATTAAGTGAATCAGCGTCCGCTCCGATCATTCTCGAACCTATTCGGAGCCGGTCGCCGAGCGTGAGGCATGGTTCACCAGATAAGAGGTCTCAGTCTCCATCCATCTCCTCCAAATCTTCCAGGCTTTCTGATTTGGATGTGGATAGGGTTGTGCAGAGGCTCCTGCAGTCGCCGGTGTTGGCTAAATTGTTTTTGGCTCCGACCCAGTCGGCTCCGTAGCCAATTCTTATGGTTGTTTCATTGATTCCTCCTCCGAGCACATCCTTGCTGTCGGAGCCGGTATATTCCTGCGCTGGCTTCGATACCCCCTCTGGGTTTATCGGTGCCAACCTCTGCTCTGACCATGTCGGTTCCGTCCACAGGGTTCGAGACTTGGGTCTCCTCGGTCGGGCCCAAAGGAGATGCCTCGGGACATCTTTCTGTTCAGAGTCTCCCACTCGATGCATTGGTTGGGGGGACTCTGGTCCCGGTCATGGCCTTGGAGGCTGGTCGGTCCTCTGACTTGGGGGGGGGTGGCTTCGCGGCCATGCGGAGTGCACTGGCCAGGTCGCCAGCTACGTCACTCGGGTTGGTCATTCCATCCCCTACCACTCTGGCGAGAGCCTCTGACACCCACCTGTCCTTGGACAGCAGAGCGTCTGGCCCTAAGGATACCCCCATGAGCAGTCCCCCACTTTCTATAGGTCCCTCAGAGCCTGTGCCTGAGGAACCTCCCAGAAAGAAATTGTGCAAGAGGAAGCACATAGACTCCCAGGACGAGTCTCTCACTTCCGATACTGACCTCGAGGAATCGGAAGGGTCCCCCAAGTCTTCTCTGATGATGTTTCCTTCTCCAATATCCTGGAGAAACTGAAACAAAGAGGAGACTGGCCTTCCAAGACCCCTTCCGAGGAGAAACCGGTATTCCTTAAGGCTTTTGGTGCTCAACCTTCCGCCTCCTGGGTGTCTCCACCCTTCGATGAGCTTCTTGACCTTATTTGTCAAAGGGTTTGGGAAAACCCTGATGTCCTTCAAGGATGCATCTGCAGTCCTAACATATGGGTTGTCCTGCCTCAGGCAGCCCCTCGGTCGGCCGGATTCCAAAGTCTGGGTCTGGCCTCGGCTGATGTCGCACTCCACCCGACGTCATAGCTGCTGTGGTATAAAGGCATCAGCCAACGCCATTTTCCTCAGTCTTTCTTGCCGCGCAGTGCCCGAAGCAGAAGCTGTTCGCAAGTGCCGGTCGGTCAGATCCAGAGATTTCTACTACCGAAGACTTCTAAAAAGCTAAGTACCCCGTTGGGGACTCTTTCTTGCCTCAGCCGATGTCAGACAAAGTAAATAATTGTTTAACTTGTGGGAAACAAATACCTCATAAGGATTTCCACTCTTACTGTCTTCCTTGTTTAGGCCCAGACCACAACGTATCAGCTTGTTTAGCCTGTGCTTCTTTCAACTGACAGACGCTTAGACGTCAGTCGGAGTTTGCAGAGGAGTTTTTTGGTCCCGCTTTTGCTTACAAAATGCCATCGGAGACTCCGACAGCACAATTAGTTAAAAAGCGCAAGGAAAAGGACCGACACTCGCGGTCCGCGGTTTCGGCTGAAACCACGGTTAGGCCAACCGCGAGTGTCTCGGTTTCAGCTGAAACCGAGTCCTCGGTTCCTCCTTCGGCCGAAAACAGGCCTCCGGTAGCCGAGGCTTCACAGAGCATGGTTGAATCGGCTTCAGAAATTGTTCCTACTGAAGCAAGCACCCAGGATTTGTCAGATACTATTCCTTTAGACATATCTACCCCTGCACGTGGGGCTGCTAGACCCCCTGCATCCATGTCTATCAAGGCTTTTGCCAGGGCTAAAGCAGCTAAATCTTCTAAGGCCTTACCTGCTAAAATTCCCTCACACAGGCCTACCTCTAGTTCTCAAATGCTCAGCCTGGCTGAGGATCTCATTTCTTTGATCAGGGGATCCCAACCTCACCCAGACAGGGCCTCTCAACCCCTCCAGAGAAGAGGCCTAGGACTGAACCCCCGGAACCTGTTTCCACAGACAATTCCTCGGATGACTCAGATATCTCAGACCCTCAGGAAGGCCCATATTCTCCTTATGAGGATTCTGATGCAGAAGATTCCATTCCTTCTGCTTCTCCTCCTGAAGAATTTTCTTTGGGGAAACCTTACATGCTATGAGGAACACTTTCAATGGCAGGGCCAGGATTTTTCAGATTCAAGGAAAAGGCTAAGGACTTTCTTACACTTATCACAGCATAGGCCTTTAGCCATTCCTCCAGTACTAACAGTTGTTGATGATGCATATAATGATGCCTGTACTGCCCCTGATTCTCTTCCTCCGGCCCCTGCCAAGCCTGACAGATATTACAGGGTCCCGGACACACACTACCATTTGTATAAGGCTCCTGTGGCAGATCCTGAAACCATTTCACAGGGCCCTAAGGCTGTGGCAGCTGCCTCTGCCAAAAATCATCTCCCCTCTGAAAGGGAATCTAGAGCATTAGAGAGATGGGATAAAAAGGTTTATACTTCTGCTACTCTTTCGCCAGGGCCTTAAACTGTCAATTCCACATGATTCTGTACCAGGAATTTTTGTTAGACCAGCTAAATAAAAAACTGTCCTCCCCTGAACCTATAGACCGCAAGTCCCTTCAGGAATTGGTACATAACTCTCAGCAGGTCAGTAACCATTTCTTAAAATGTGGCTATGATGCACTGGAGGCTTCCTTTAGATCAGCTATGACTGGAACAGTGATTCGAAGGCATGCTTGGTTAAAAGAACAATCCTTACCAGACCATGTTAAGTCAAAGCTCCTAGATGCCCCTATGGAGAAACAAAGTTTGTTTGGCTCCCCTGCACAGGAGATTCTAAAGAAGGTGGAGGAAAAAGCTAAATCGGTCCAAACAGTCAAGGATTTCTTACAGGTCCAACCTCCGAGGTTTAGCAGAAATTGGCCTTCGAAGAATTGGTCCTTTCCAGACACCTCTAGAGCACAGAGAGGCAGAAATAGACACCCAAGAGGCAGAGGTCAATCCAGGGGTGCCTACAGGGGATGTCAGTGGCAACCTACCAATCAGAGAAGTACTGCTACAGATTCAACTACAACCACTTCCACTGGACAGACACAATGACTTGGCTCTGATTCCGCCTACCAGGGAACAGCTGGAAGCACCCTTGGGCAGAAAACTAGCTTTATTCTCCCACAACTGGCATTACATTACAGGAGACAAATGGACTTTACAAACAATAGACAAAGGCTACAGGTTTCACTTCCACACTCTACCAAAAAAGAGAGGAATGCCAAACCTACCACCAAGCCAAAAAACAGATGCTCTAAGACAAATCAACAACTTACTAAGGATGAGAGCTATAGAAAAGGTACGCCTATGGAACAAGGCCAAGGATTTTACTCCAGACTTTTCCTTGTACCAAGAAAAGAAAATCAATGGAGACCTATTCTCGACTTGTCCGCTCTGAACACATACCTCATTGTTCCAAAATTCAAAATGCTGACCCTCCAGCAACTTCTTCCCATGCTGGGCAAGGAGTCTTGGCTGGTGACTCTAGATCTCAAGGAGGCATACCTGCACGTCCCTATACGACCAGATTGCAGAAGACACCTCAGATTTCTTGCAGGATCAGAGCATTATCAATTCTCAGCATTGCCCTTTGGCTTATCTACTGCTCCCAGAGTATTCAAGAAATGCCTGGCATCAGTAATTGCTCATTGCAGGCTTCAGGGAATTCAAATTTACCCATACCTGGATGACTGCCTAATACAAGCGGACAGCAAGGCAAAATTAACAAAAGATTTGGAAAAGGTCATACAATTGTTGCAAGCCTTGGGATACACAGTCAACATGCAAAAATCAAGACTAGTACCATCCCAAAGGATAACATTCTTTGGTGCAGAACTGGATACATCAACTCAGATGGCTTTTCTCACAGAAGAAAAACAAAAGCAACTACCAGTATATTTCATGACATTAACAACACAAACTCAGCTTACTGCAAGCCCTGGGTTACATGGCATCCTGCATAATATTGATTCCGCATGCCAGACTGCATATGAGAAAGTTGCAATGGTACCTAAGGAATGTATGGTCTCAACACAAGCACAGTCTAGAAACCCAGATTCCAATAATTCCATGCCTGAAGCAAGAATTCCATTGGTGGGCTCAGGCCTGTCGGTTGAACAGAGGACTGCCTTTCCACAAACCTCATCCAATCCAGACCATCACCACGGATGCCTCAGACCTAGGCTGGGGGGCACACATGGTGGACAAGTGCATACAAGGCTTATGGACCCAAGACCAGCTGAATCTACACATAAATCTAAAGGAGATGCTGGCAGTGAAACATGCAATCCAGGCATTCCGACCATTCCTTCAACAAGGTCACTTGCTGATAAGGACGGACAATACCACAGTCATGTGGTACATCAACAAACAGGGAGGTACACACTCATATCCTCTATGCCGGATGGCAATGGACCTGTGGAATGTGGCCCTGAATCTCAACATTCAACTTCAGGCCAGATTTGTACCAGGAAAAGAAAATTCACTAGCAGACACCTTAAACAGAACTACCACGGATGCTCACGAATGGATGCTGCATCCAGATATCTTCAAAACCATAACAAAGAAATGGGGACTACCAGAGATAGACCTGTTCGCCTCCCCACACAACCACCAATTGAAGAAATTCTGCACAAGAGCATACCACCCACTTGCTTGGAGGGTGGACTCCCTCTCCTTCAGCTGGAAAAACCTGACAGCATATGCATTCCCACCTCTTCCTTTGATATACAAAGTCTTACTGAAGATCAAAGAGGATCAGCCAAGGGTAATCCTGATAGCTCCAGACTGGCCGAGGCAACATTGGTACCCGCTACTGAGAAGCATGTCTCAGACACACATGGCCTCTACCTCTGTCCCTTACTCCTAACACAGAACAACTACAAGATCCTACATCCAAACTTGAAAACACTGCAGCTAGCTGCTTGGAATATTGCATAAGACAAAATAACCCAGATTTATCTCAGAGGGTTAAGGACATTATCCTGGAGGCTCGCAGACCCTCCACAAGGAAAACTTATTCAGCCAAATGGAAAAGATACCTCATGTGGAGTGCAGCAAAGGGGGAAAATGTCTCATTGGCAAACATAGCACACATCCTGGAATACTTAGCAGAACTGCTCCACAATGGCCTGTCCTACTCCTCCATTAAGATTCATGCATCAGCAATCTCAGCAGAATACAACATGGATCCTCCTGTCTTCTCTCATCCTCTACTCAGACAGTTCTTGAGAGGAATCAAAAACGTAAAGCCTCCAAGGAAACCACCTTTACCTACATGGGATCTCAACTTTGTGCTGGAAAAGCTAACACTTCCCCCTTTTGAACCGGCAGCAACAGCAGATTTACAGTTCTTGTCTTGGAAAACTGCTTTCCTGCTAGCAATTACTTCAGCAAGAAGGGTATCTGAATTACAGGCATTAATGGCAGTACAGCCCTTCCTTATCTTCCATCAGGATAGAGTGTCTCTGAGAACCAACCCTACCTTTATGCCAAAAGTGGTCTCCAGAGTATCATTGAACCAAGCAATTCATTTACCTACATTCTTCCCCAACCCACAGAACAGGGGGGAAAGACTGCTACATACCTTGGATGTGCACAGACAATTACGCTACTACCTGGACAGAACTAAGACCAACAGAAAAACTGACCAACTTCTGGTAGCATATGCAACAGGAATGCAAGGAAAAGCAATTTCAAAACAGACAATCTCAAAATGGATAGGAAATTGCATACGATTTTGCTACTCTTTTCATGGAAAGACAACTCCTGAAAATATCAGACCTCATTTCACAAGAGCTACAGCCACCACTACAGCTTTTCTACGAGGAGTGGCTACCAAAGACATTTTAGAAGCTGCTACTTGGAGCTCCGTGCATACTTTTGCCAAGCATTATAACCTTCCTTTATACTCCAGATCCCGAGCAAGTTTTGCAACTGCTGTGTTGCAAGGGATCTTGACTACACCATCTTTATCTTAGTGCCTCCTCCCCCAGTTTGGCTATGGTATTCTACCCATATGTTAGGACTGCAGATGCATCCTTGAAGGACATAGTACAGTTTTGTACCTACCATAAATGTAGATGTCCGATAGGTATGCATCTGCAGTCAGGATTACCCACCCTCCTTCCCCTCTGTGGTATTCCTAGGGTACCTACCCCTCTTTTAGCTAGCTGGGGGAAAATATTATGGTTTATTTGTTTTTGTATATATGTATATATATATATTTTGCTCTCTACTGTTTGGAATTATTTGCATTTATCCAAATTTAGCCTTCCTAGAGGCCACCTGGCATCTGGGGCAAGAAACACTGAGGAAAATGGTGTCGGCTGATGCCTTTATACCACAGCAGCTATGACGTCGGGTGGAGTGCGACATCAGCCGAGGCCAGACCCAGACTTTGGAATCCGGCCGACCGAGGGGCTGCCTGAGGCAGGACAACCCATATGTTAGGACTGCAGATGCATACCTATCGGACATCTACATTTATGGTAGGTACAAAACTGTACTATTCTGTGGAGCCAGTACCACGGCGCCCCAACAAATTTCTCTCTGCCCCTCACGGAAAAGAATTTCTGGCAAAGGGAGTCCCAGTAGATGCCATGGTGGTGGCGGCAGGCACCCAGAAGGAAGTTGCAGAGTCTTCCTTTTTGGTCCATCCTCCTAACAAGGAGTCTAGGACTATGGACCGCTACGGGAAGCGTACCTTGTCTTCAGCCACCTTCACCTTAAGGTCACTGAACTACTTATCTCATTTCACTCTGCTCCAGAGAGATCTCCTTAAGGAGTTGGGAGATACTCTTGCGGGTAACATACCTGAAGCGGTGGCTCAGACAGTCAACACACAGGTTTCTACCCTCAACTCCATCGCAAACTCATCCATGTGACTCATTTCGTATGCGGCCGAGGGAGCGAGTAGGGCAGCCAGCTCAGGTGTAGCTCTTAGAAGGCAAGCCTGGCTGCGCCTGTGTCACTTTGCGGAGGCCTTCAAGTCTTCCTTCACTGATGCCCCTTTTGATGGTTCCTCCTTGTTTGGGACCAAAGTGAAAGACACCCTCACCAGGTGCGAGCAAGAGGGAAAGACCCTGTCTGCTGTAGGGGTCTGTTTTTCCTTCCCATCTAGGCCTTATCCCAAGGCTTAGCGAGGGGGAAAGATGTGGTTCAAGAAATCACAAAGGTTTTTTCCTGCCGCACAAGGTGAAACCCCCTCCTGAGGTAGGGGAGGGGGGAGTTATTCAGGGAGACATCACCCCAGAGGCAGAGGGGTCCCCCGCAATTCTGGGGACCGCGACTCTTTTTGTGGCTCCCCATACTCTCATTCCTGAGGGTGTGACCGACTGTGCTTATCCAGAGCCAGTTGGGGGTCGAATTTCCTTGTATCCGGAAGCCTGGGAAAACATCACCCAGGACCGATTGTTAGTAAGGATAATTTCCGGAGGTTACACCATTCCATTCTCTTCAGTACCCCCTCCCATCAGAAGAATCCCAGACGTTCCACCCAGTCAAAGGGATCAAGCAGCCTCAGAGGTATCTCAGCTGCTAGAAAAAGGAGTCATCCAACCAGTCCCCTCAGACCAGATCAGATTAGGGACTTACTCGAGATTCTTTTTGGTGTCGAAAAGAACAGGGGGCCTGAGACCCATACTAGAGCTCAGTCAACTCAACCATTACGTACACAAGTCCAAATTCCATATGGTCACCCTACAATCTATTCTCCCATTGTTGGGAAGGGACGTATGGATGTGCTCCATCAACCTGAACGATGCTTACTACCATATCAAAATGGACAGAGCATCCAGGTGTCATCTATGCTTCCAGCTGGGAGCCAGACATTTCCGGTTTCGAGCCCTGCCCTTTGGTCTCACCACAGCCCCCAGGGTGTTCACCAAGTGTATGGCAGTGGTGACGGCTCACTTGAGACGTCAAGGATTCCAGGTGTTTCTGTACCTGGACAACTGGCTCCTCACCGCCCCCACCAGGCATCTACTAATTCAGACCAGGGACACTACCATCAGTCTATGTCACCAATTAGGCATTACGATCAACTGGAAAAAATCTGCCTTGTTGCCCTTACAGCGTGTCACCTTTATAGGAGCAGAGCTGGACACCATTCAAATGCGAGCATTCCTACCACAAGAAAGGATCACAGGGTTGCAACAACTTATTCTCACGCTGATACTTCTGAGGCATGCGAAGGCAAGACTGATTTTTCAACTCCTAGGGACCATGGCAGCTACTATCATGTTGGTCCCGTTAGCAAGATTACACATGAGAATTCTTCAATGGCTTCTCTTTGTCCAGTGGTCTCTCCAAAGACTTCCGCTATCCCATCCAGTCCTAATGACAGACAAATGCAAGCAGGACCTCCGTTGGTGGCTGTGCACCAACAACTTGAATGTAGGAAAACCCTTTGTTCCACCCGTCCCTGTGGCCACAGTGACCACGGATGCCTCCCAGATAAGGGAGGGGCATTATCTCTTCAGGATGGTCCAAGGCACGTGGCAGGAGCACGAGATACATTTGCACATAAACGTCCTGGAGATGAGAGCAGTGCTTCTTGTGTTGCAGGCACTTCAAGAAGTCCTCCCTCTAAGGACTATTGCGATACACTCAGACAACATGTCAGTAGTGTGGTATCTCAACAAGCAAGGAGGAACCCGATCTTATCCACTATGCAGGGAGGCCATGCGCGTGTGGCATTGGGCACTAGCTTCCCAACAGTTTCTAGTGGCAACGCACATCCCGGGGAAGACCAGTGTGATAGCGGACAAGCTAAGCAGGACAATTCTTATGCCCTACGAGCGGTCCCTGAATTGCTTGGTGGCAGAGCGAATCTTCAGCAGATGGGGTCAACCTTGCTGTGACATTTTTGCCAGCCCCCTCAATGCGAAATGCAGTTACTTCTTGCTGATCCCCCCACCGGGGGAATCACCCAGGGACACTCTAGCTCACAATTGGCCCTCTGGTCTGCTTTATGCTTTCCCTCCATTTCCCCTTCTCTCAAGGGTGATTCAGAAAGCGCAATCCTTGGGAAGCAGGATGATTCTGATTGCCCCACACTGGCCTCGTCAAGTATGGTTCCCCTTCCTTCAACCCTACCTTGTGGATACTCCTTGGATTCTGGAACCCCTTCCAGACTTACTGACACACATGTCGGGACAGTTCCACCCCTCTCTGAGGACACTCCGGCTGACAGCCTGGCTACTCCACTTCCATCCTTAGTCAGATGTCATAATTTTTCACCAGACGTAGTCCATATTTTGTTGTCCTCTCATAAGCCATCCACTAGAAAAATCTACTTTAGCAAATGGAAATGATTCTTTATTTGGGCTCATTCCAGAGGCATTGATCCCTACACGGCTCCAATTGATTCCGTTTTGGAATTTTTGTCTATATTGTTCTATCAGGGGTCCACTTCAGCCACCATCAAAGTTCAGCTGGTGGCTATATCAAACTTGCACATGGCCAATGAACCTAGCTTTATGGCACACAGACTATGTAAAGCATTCCTTAAAGGTACCCTATTGCTTCGTCCCCCAGTATCACAACCTGTTATGCCCTGGGACCTCAATTTTGTTCTTCAAGCCCTCACTCTTCCACCCTTTGAGCCTGCAGCTACCTGCAAGTTAAAGTTTCTAACATGGAAAACAGCCTTTTTAATAGCTATCACTTCAGCGAGGCGGGTCTCCAAAATCCAAGCCCTTTCCATCAAGCCCCCATATTTGATCTTCCATAAAGATAGTTTCTCCCTTAGACCAAACCCGTCATTCCTTCCCAAAGTGGCTTCCCTATCTAATATAAGTCAGTCTATTGAACTGCCTGTTTTTTTTCCACAGTTTTTCCAACAAGGCAGAATTCAGATTTCACCAACTAGATGTACATAGACAGTTATGCTTCTATCTCCATCGGACAAAAGAGATTTGGAAATCTGACCAACTCTTTGTCTCCTTTTCCGAAAACTGGCTTGGTTCTCCGGTATCCAAGGTCACACTCTCTAGATGGATAGCCAGCTGTATTTCCTTCATTTATCACACAGCAGGTAAAACTTTGCCCTTTCCACCTAAAGCCCACTCCACAAGAGCTGTTTCCACATCCACAGCCTATCGAGCTAGATTGTCGATGGATGATATATGTGCTGCGGCCACTTGGGCTTCTCCTCACACTTTTGTCTCTCATTACAAACTGGACGTGGTTTCCAGGGGCAGATCTTCTTTTGGCTCCACAGTTCTCATGAGTATTTTCCTATGAGCCACCCAGGTTGTAGGTGCTAGGGACGCTGTCCCATGGGTAAGAATGTAGGCGAGATAGGAGTACATAATATCAAGAAGTTATGTACTCACCATAATGTTCGATGTATGTAGTACATCTTGCCTCACATTCTTACTTACCCTCCCGCCTTCCCCCCTGCATGGAGGATTTGGAGGTAAAATTTTATCATGCAGGATCCCTTTGATTAATTTGTTTGGATAATTGGTTTGTATGGATGTGTGTTATGTATGCAGTAACTGAGTTGTTTGCAGCAAACTAGATCTGGGGATGCGAAGCAGTGTATTATGGGATACCCTCTTAGCCCAGCCAATCAGAGACTTTTGAGCTAGTATATAGGCCGAGTTGGAGCTGATATTCGGCTCCGAACCCATGGGTAAGAATATGAGGCAAGATGAACTACATACATCGAACGTTATGGTGAGTACATAACCTCTTGCTTCCTTACAAACTCATGTAATGATTTTCATGTAACTTGGAGCTTTTCTCCCCGGGCCTTCACTGAAAATGAGTCTCAAGCCCAGTGAACTTTCCCAGTTAAAAAATGTCAACAAGTAAATAATAATAAATAAGTAGAGTCCTCTTCCATTTGATGGTTCACTTTTTCTTAGGCAAACTTTCTTGTATTTCCTCCTCAGTCTCTTAGCCACCCACCACCACCGCCACATACACAAGAACATAGCTGCTCAGGATTTGCAAGATTGCCCCTTCCACCTAGTCTCAAAAGTAGTTGTTCTCGTCTTTCTACATTAAATTCTGTATTGTGCTAGTTGGATTTGAGCCCGCAAAAATATTTTTCAGTGCAGACTGTATATAAAGCTTCCACTAGGCCTGCAGGATTGCCCCTTCTACCCAGTCTTGAAAATAGTCAGTGTACCCATCTTTCTGCATGAAATTCTCTGTTTTGCTAGGTGGATTTGCAGCTTGCAAAAATATTTGTCGATAAAAGGACACTTAATATGTTAATATATTTCAGGCTTGTTAAATGCATTTTGCTTTAATACATATAGCTTTCTTACCCATGAACAACTTTTTAAAACTCTCTGCTCCACTGTCCCATGGAGTGACTTGCATTATTTTAGCAAAACCATTCACACTGCTGTTTAAACCTTCCCTAACCTCCACTGCCATTGTTTATCTTTGGGCTAATTGCTCCACTTGTGAGGTGGTCTAACCCATGCCATTCACCCTTCCTAAGTTGGGGCTCACTATGTTCACCTACCCTACCCTCAATTCCCACTCTTCCTTATGTTAATTTATACCAAACATATCCCCTCCCTCATTCCTTTCCCCTCCTCTTCATACTAGCCTCCCCAGTCTCTGTTACTACTTCATTATTCAATGGTATTCACACAAACCCTCTACAGTCTTATGTCACCTTCCCTCCACACTTATTCTTCACTAGTTCCTTACTTAATCTACTCCTCTCTATTGTTCTGACTTTACAAGCTATACTTTTACTCTCCTTTTCCCCCTTGTGAAGTACTTCTTCCTCCTCATCAAGTTCTTTTTCAGTATTGCCCTTCCTTTCATATTCTGGACAGAAAACATAACACCCACAAATGTTTTATTATACACATCAATCCACATAAGGAAAACTCAACCTTAGAACTAAACACACTATTTTTCACTTTACCTTTGTTTTATGTACTAGTTTAACAGCTCAAAATCACTATTGAGTATTTCTTGTAGAATTTTAATGTGTTTTCTGCAAAATGGCTACCAGTGGTGCTTGTTTTTCTTCAAGCCTGTCTCTGTCCCATAATCCATTTCATGTCTGCTTTATATGAGTAATGCTAGACATAAGGACGTAATGGTGTATTTCCATGCCAGTGACATATATAATAGGATTAGTGTCAGTCACTGTCATCTTGTGTACCATCTGTAAAGGGCTGCTTCTTTTATTTCTTGAATGGCCCTCATTTGGGTGTGTCTCAGGGCTTTGTTATACAGTAAACTAAGGAGTTGCACAACCGCAACCAAAACAGTAGCTGTATTGCAGATCTTTGTTCAAAGTATATTTTAGTAGTCCAAGATGAATTGACCGTTTCCTCCCCTACACTTCTCCCTTGGGTGTCAAAACTGTTAAGTGAGGTATCGTGGCAGTTTCATGTATGTCAGCTGTTCCTGGAAAGGAAATGATTTTAAAGTAATACTGTTCCACAGTGCCAGTAGTGGAAATATTTCTATTTTCTTTCATTTATGTATATAGATAAAGTACTTCAGATTTCCCTTTTGTAATGTTTTAATGAAAAGGCATGTAGAGCATGTGCACTAAAGTAAGTTCCACTAACCCAATTTAAAAAAAAAAAAAAAAAAGGCAAATCAAACCCACCGATGTGGGGGGGGGGGGCTCTGCCCCCCACAACCCCCTAACTAAATATACCAACTAAGAGATTGCACTACAGTGGGGAAAGGGCAGAGTTCACCATGGTGGCCAAGTAGTTCTTTTCCATGGAAAGTTTTGTATGTTCTGGGTGTTAGATGTTCTGACATTTCGGCGATGTTGTCTTGATGATGTGGGATTTGATGAAGTGGTAATTTGATACTTTGAAGTAGACCCATGTATAGTTTCTAACTTTTCTCTAAATGTCACAGACATCTTTGATATTACTTTTAAGTAATCTTAAAATGTAAAGTAGTATAAACAAACATTTAAAGTTTAAAGCATAGCACTCCAATACTATGATGATGCTGCTTATGTCAGTTTGTCAAAAGAACTGACACCTGTCTCTGAACCACTGACTGGTCTAATTGCTCTTTTTTGCTATGAAAGGCATAGCTACATTGGAAGCAGCTGTGAATCAGTGCAAATTATTTTCCTGTCTGCAGTAGAGAGAGTGGAAAACAGTTTCACACCACTATCTTTTTACAGCAGTTGCTGAGCTCCTGACAGTAGCAGGATTAATTACTCGTATACAATTGTCAGCAGTACTGACTGGGTAAACTACAGGTTTCTGTGCATCTATGGTGTGTCATACAGGGATAGACAAATTCCTCTGCAAATTATGTGAAAAGGTAAGCTTAAAATAGTAGGTGGCCTTTCTCTTCATTTGATTCAGAGGCAAGGAGATGAAAGTTTTATAAAGTACAGACCGGTTTCTGGTACCTACACAATACTAGAACCATATTGTAGGGAGAATAGCAGCCTAAGAGTTGAGTTAAACTTCAGGAGACTGTGAAGTTTTCCTTTAATTACCCTCCTAATATGGTCTTTAATTCACAAATTCTCCCTACCACACTGCTGTTAGTTCTATATTTCTCTAACTGACTATGCTGTTTTAAAATCTTAATCTTTCTCTATAATAATGGACCACCCTGCCTGGAATCTCCAACAAGCCATTTCTACTCTCATCTGTTTTCCACCTAATCTTCCTCCCTCTTCCTTTAGCATCTTTTCCGTTTCATTAATCTCCCCATAACTGTTCCGTAGTCCTCTCCGTCTACCACATTATCTTTTTGCATCTTCACATCTCTCTTATTCATTTGTCACCTTACTACCTGCCATGGTAATTTCACACTTTTATTCACACACTTACACTACCAGTCACCATGTTTATACTTATGCTAAACCCTCTTTCATATCTGTGTCCCAACCTTTATTTAATGTCCAACTTATTCACCTTTTCAGATATAAAACATGCATGCATTCAGTTCATTTGACATAACTTGGAATAAATTCCTATACTTTATAAACAAAAAACTAATCTTAATTCTCTCTCTCTTCTCTAAAATCACTCTTTATGGTGACATCCATTCCAAACCCAGCCCCTCAGCCTCATCCATTCCAACATCCTCTGCCCCTGACTCCTATACACCACCCATAAAACTTTTCCTTACTTTCATTAACATTTGTAGTATTCCAAACAGTTACAGACCTACAAGAAAAATTTTGTCATTACTCACCAGATATTACTATCATTATAGAAGCATGGCTAAAACTCCATCTAAAAGATTCTGAAATTCTATCCCTTGGCTACGATATAATTTGATGTGACAGACTGCAGAAAAAAATGGGAGGCATTACAATTGTATATAATAACTGTCTTAAGTTTCTCACCCTCAAAACTAACATAGCAACTTTCCAAAATGCAGAACTTATCACCCTTTTCAATGTTAATAAACATAAGAAGCTTGTATAGTTGACATTAACTTAACATCAAGTAATACTAGTTGATTAGAAACAAATCTTTGCTTGATAACTACAACTCTACCTAAGGTAATAGTATGAAGAGTAATGGTAATATTGACAGGTTATCTGTGGCATCTAATACCCCAGCTACTAGTCCTCTGTAGTTTCAAATAGTTGATATTTTCCCCTACTCGATTCAGTAAAGTGAATCCTAAAAATACTATCAGTGGCCGGATACTTGTCTCTGACGCCAGCAAGTATACTGTCTCAGGGGTACTACCAGTTCCCTTAATGACTGTCACCTAATGTTCACCAGTAGAGAAATCGCAGACAAGCTAAAAAATCATCAGTGGGAAAATACCCAAAATCGTTCTGTTTCATCCTGATTTATTTGGTAATCTACTAAAATCTGTCAACTGGTCTCTACTCAAAACACTATCCCTGGATGATGCTGTCAACAAATTCAACAATATATTCATAAATTAATACTTTAAATGTCCTTGCCCCTAACAGAAATGAGAGTCAAAAGTACTCAAGCCTCCTGGCTGTCACATTCTACAGGAATTCTCATGCAAAATTATGACAAAGCATGTTAACAGTGGCACAGTGATAAAACCCCTTTAACATTACAATTATACAAGGAGTTGTGCAAATTCACCTAGATGACAAAATTATTACTCTGACCCATGATATAATTATAAAAAAATCCAAAAAAAAACTCTGGAGCTCCATTAAGAAAAATTTTCAACCTGGCTTTCCTTCCTTACCAAACCCCTATCCAAACTTACTCCTTCAGAAACGGTTACCAAATGTAGCACTTTTTTCATTGACACCATGGCCTGTCTTGGCTCCAGCTCTCTACAAACCATTTAATCTCTCTCAAAATTCTACTAGTCCTGACATCCATGTCTTCAATCTCCAACCTGTGTCCCCATCATATATTAAACAGTTACTAAACAAACTTAAACCCTGTTCTTCTACTGATTATTTCTCTGTTGTGTACCTTAAGCTCGCTGCAGACTATATAGAATAATCTGTCTATTCTCATTAAGAGATATATTCAAGATGCCCATGTCCCTGCCCTGTGGGAAAAAAAATCTTCGGTATTCCTTCCATAAAGGTGGTAACTCCTCTTAAATCTCTAACTTTAGGCCTGCTGCCATCTTGTCCCCCTTTCTAAGATCCTGGAAAAGTGTATTCCTAAGCAACTACTTCAGTACTTCTTGCAAAATGATCTCCTAACCCTAACACAACATGGTTCCCACTGCAGCTCTCCTTAACTTTTCTGACATCATTAATAGGGCTAAGGAGACTAAGGAGCCTTTTATCCTTTCTGTTTTCTAGATCTCTCAGAATCGTTTGAGACAGTATTACACAAGAAACTGCTGACTCCACTGTTCTGTCTTGGCCTTTCCAAACCAACTCTCCTGTGGTCCTGTATAATTACCTATCTAAAAGATAACAGTCTGTCAAATGTGTCTCTTTTTCTCCTAGTTAAAGTGGGTATTCTTCAAGGTTCTATTCTTGGTCCACTGCTTTTTTAACATTTTCATAAATAACTCGTTTACCTCCTCGTAGCAAACTTACCTTATTTGGTATGCAGATGACCCAACTGCCGTAACAGCCCACTACAACTACAATCCATGATACAAAATGCCTTCAACTCAAACTGTAGCTACATCAAAACCAGCTTTTACTTAATATTAAAAACTATTTTTGTCAAAGGCCAATGCCAATGCTAAAAGTGACTTCAACGTTACCTCTTTAAACAACATAGCTGTTGAAGTATTTACCCATACTAAATTGCTTGGAGTCACCATAGATGACAAATTAAAATTTGATCTCGCATGCAAAATAGTATAAAATAACTCCTGAAAATCTAGGTCTACTATATAGAGAAAATAATCTTTACTCCTATTAGTATTACCCTAGCTAACACTTGTCTTTTAGCTTCTCTTCTGTACGGCTTACTTATTTTGATTAACATCCAGATGTGTCTTAAATCACAACTGGAGCAGTACTATGATAAGATGGCAAAATGTGTATCTAACCTGCCACGTAAAGGTCACTATTCGTGTGCATTATATTCTGTCTAGTAGTTAGAACTCCCATATTCACTAGCCCATATGTAACAACTTCTAACCCATAAATTAATATATAATCCTACCTGCTGTTTTATCTTCTCAGTACTTCATCACTATCTGCCAAATCACCCACTGCACCCTCAAGACAAAAATCTGCTTGAAATCTATATAAAAAAAAGTATGCGGCAAAGATTATACTGGCACTACATATCCAAACTATGGAGCCCTGTCTCAAATTCAATCAGAATTGTATCTAGCCACCATGTATTTAAGTCCTGTCTCAAAGAATTGCTCAGTAATTCATGGCTATGCCACACGTACCTCACCTTTCTGATCTGTATTAACCAATATTTTGCATTCTTACTAGCCTAACCTCTTGTTATACTATCTATGCACACCTTTCAACACCTGCCCTATCCCCATTCTTAAGGTGAACTTGTATCTTTTTCTTTTTCTTTCCTAGCATAGTAGACTATACTTATAATATTTTTGTATATACTGATTGTTCTATTTAATCATCATTTTTTCTTAATTGTTTTTATTTTTAAGCCACTGTTCTTCAAGCTTTATTGTATTCTATGTATATATGCTTTTTTAATTACATTTATACTATTGTTTTATTTGATGTTGTTTAACTCTCTTGAATCTTTACTCACTGGGCCTCTGCTGAAAATGGGTATTTATTACCCAGTCAGACTTTTGCAGTAAACTCATACAAGTAATAAATAAATTAATGTATTTGATCCTCTAGGGAAAGAAAATTGAAGACAGTTGGATACAGCAGTTTAAATATCTCATCTGCCTCTTGACATTCCTTGACTGCTTGGATACATTTGCTTCTCTTCTGCCTGGTGTACAGTGAATAATATAGCAATAACCCACTCCTGGGTGTGGGTAATGCTAAATTTACCCACGGTTGGCGTGGTTTGGTCCCGAGGGCGAAGCCCGAGGGACCAAACAAAGCCAACCGTGGGTAAATTTAGCATTACCCACACCCAGAGTGGGTTATTGCTATTATACCATGACATTATTTAAGAAAAGAAACTGTTACTTTTCTTAAATAATGGCATAGTATAATGCCTGTTTACTGCCCTTCCGCAGATGTCTGGCATCCGCGGCAGTTCTGATGTACTGCGCGCCTGCGCAGTACATCAGAGTTGTGCAAAAGCAACGGAGAAAGCAAGATCTCCGTTGCTTTTTATGTCTCGCTATGTTAAATGAGTTTAACATAGCGAGACAGTTTTAAAATAAGCAACGGACATCTCCGTTGCTTATTTTAAAACTGTCTCGCTATGTTAAACTCATTTAACATAGCGAGACACTAAAAAAGCAACGGAGATCTTGCTTTCTCCGTTGCTTTTTTTTTAAACACTGCCTCGCTATGTTAAACCCATTTAACATAGCGAGACAGTGTTTATACTAATGGAAAAAAGTCCGGGCGACCGGACCTTTTTCCATTAGTATAACTCGATTTACAACGGGCACGCTGGCCAATCAGCGTGCACGTTTTGGGGGGGTCATGGTATAATTATTTTTAACTAACACTCTGCTGTCTCCAGTTTTTCATACTTACCCTTCTGCCAGATTTTGCCAGGATTAACTCTTTATGCTGGTGTGATTGCATCTTTACTAGTACAGGCCTTGGCCTGTGGCCAGGTTTGGAACATACACTCTGTGTGCCCTTACAGTTAACAAATCCTGCTGTGAAATAACCAGTCAAATTAGTAATTTTTGCTCTCATAAAATTGAGTCTGTTTTTTTTTTTTCAGTTTCTCTGTTACAGCAGAAAACGTCAGGTCTTCTCTGTGTGCTCTGTCCTTTAACTCTGCCCTTCTTGAGAAGTCTCATACTCCTTTTTTTCTTCATTTCGTCCTCTGATTTTTGCAGTTTTATCAGTTTATCTCAATAGCTACTTAAAGCTTCTTTCATTTTAATTTATTTTACTCATATTTGAGTACATTTTATTTTATTTTTTCTCTCTAAATTACCAGACGCAATCTTCCCTTGTACCAGAGCTGGAGTTTGAACTGCTTTTTGCTGAACAGCTGTGGCATTTTTCCCAATCAGTGTTTTCTCTTTACCTTTTCTAGTTGATTTTCTTTCACTCTTAAGTTTTTTCTTTGCTAGCCTTCAGGTAGTGTACTTACTAGACAGTAGCTATTTCTTTTCTCACACTGGGAGAGCTGATATTAAGATGATTATCAGTATGCAGCCGTTTTAGTAGTCCAGACTATTACCTTTTGTTATCACCAGAGAATTTACCTGAAAGCATAACCTTTTATATTCCAGACACTGCATTTAGAGGTATCTTTCTCCTTGGTCCTTCTACCTTAGATCTGTTTTAAGTGTTTGGAAAAAAATCAAAATTTAACAGGCACATGCAGGTTTAGTAATTGCCAGCTATTTCATCTTTCCACAGGAATTTATCCCTCTTCTAGGTAATATTTACACAGTCCTACCCTGCAACCTCCTTAATCTAAATGTTGCATGGTAAGGTAATGTAAGCCATCACACTCTAAAGTGTGAGCAAAATGGTGCATTGCTGTTAAGTTGCTGTACAGCCTGTCCTTCATTCGTACTGTAAATTTCAGTGAAACCTGAAAGATACAAGTGTTACTGTTACAGTTCCGCAATGTTGTATTGTATGCTAAGGTTCTTTGCAAACTATAAAATTGTATTTAATTTCCACTTTTTCAGAACTGCTGGCATTTCTTTGTTTAGATAAAAGAAAATAAATAAAATTACTTCTAATTATTCCTTTTATGTTGTCCTTCTTCCAAAAATATTAGACAGAATATTATGTTTAATATGTACAATAACTACATAGTCTAAGTAGGCTTTCTTTTTTTTTTTGTTTGGGTTGCATCCGACATTGTGGTCATTTTGTTTTTGTAATAGATTCTGATAGGCTATACTTAATGCATATGGTTGCCTGCAATTTGTTTGGCTGTACAAGGTGCTAAACTTAATTGTGTTTTGTGATTGACCTAATGGGAGATAGAGGCTTTGTGACTGAGAGACTGATACTGCAGTATCTCAGAATTAGTATATTTAAGTAGCAATGGTGCAATGGCTACTTAAGTTAAACTGGGAGTTTCACATTTTGGTGTTTAATAGGAGGTTCAGTACTTTGTCATCTCACTTCTGATTGATGTCCTTCAAGGATGCATCTGCAGTCCTTACAAATGGGTTGTCCTGTCGTCAGGCAGCCCTTCGGTCGGCCGGATTCCAAAGTCTGGGTCTGGCCTCGGCTGGTGTCGCACTTCACCCGACATCATAGCTGCAGTTCTTCGGGTATAAAGGCATCAGCCGACACCATTTTCCTCAGTCTTTCTTGCCGCGTGGCGCCCGAAGCAGAAGCTGTTCGCAAGTGCCGGTCGGTCAGAACCAGAGATTACTACTACCGAATACGACTACGAAGACTTCTAAAAAGCTAAGTACCCCGTTGGGGACTCTTTCTTGCCTCAGCCTATGTCAGAAAAAGTGAATAACTGTTTAACTTGTGGGAAACAAATACCTCATAAAGATTTTCACTCTTACTGCTTACCCTGTTTAGGCCCAGACCACGACGTAGCAGCTTGTCTAGCCTGTGCTTCTTTTAACCGGCGGACGCTTAGACGTCGGTCTGAATTTGCTGAGGAGTTTTTCGGCTCCGATTTCACTTATATTATGCCGTCGGATCCTCCGACTATGCAAATGTCTAAAAAGCGCAAGGAAAAGGACCGACACTCGCGGTCCGCGGCTTCGGCCGAAACCGTGGTTAAGCAAACCGCGAGTGTCTCGGTTTCGGCTGAAACCGAGCAAGCGGTTCTTCCTTTAGCTGAAAACTTACCTTTTACCGAGGCCTCTTCCAACCTGGTGGAATCGGCTTCAGAAAACCCACCTGCTGTTGCAGTTTCTCAGGAATTAAATGACACTATTCCCTTGGATATTTCAACCCCTGCACGTGGAGCTGCTAGGCCTCCTGCAGCCATGTCCATTAAGGCCTTTGCCAGGGCTAAAGCAGCTAAAACTACTAAGACTGTGCCTGCTAAGACCCCCACTCACAGGCCCAGCTCTAGTTCTCAAATGCTTAGTTTAGCAGAGGATCTCATTTCTTTAATCCGGGGATCCCAGCCTCAACCAGACAGGGCCTCTCAGCCACCTCCAGAGAAGAGGCCTAGAGCAGAGCCCCCTCAGCCACTTTCTTCAGATGATTCCTCTGATGATTCAGTTGATTCCGACCCTCCAGAGGCTCCTTTCTCCCCTTATGAAGACTCTGATGCTGAAGAGTCCATCCCTTCAGCCTCTCCGCCTGAGGAATTTTCCTTTGGGGAGACCCTGCATGCTATGAGGGAACAATTTCAGTGGCAGGGCCAGGATTTTTCAGACTCCAGAAAAAGGCTTAGAACCTTTCTGCATTTACCACAACATAGGCCTTTAGCCATTCCTCCAGTTCTATCTGTTGTAGATGATGCATTTAATGATGCTTGTACTGCTCCTGATTCTCTACCTCCGGCCCCTGCTAAGCCTGATAGATACTACAGGGTCCCGGACACACATTACCATTTGTATAAGGCTCCTTTTGCAGATCCCGAGACTATCTCCCAAGGACCCAAGGCTGTAGCAGCTACTTCTGCTAAGAACCCCCTCCCCTCAGAAAGGGAATCCAGATCCTTAGAGAGATGGGGTAAAAAAGTTTACACTTCTGCTACTCTTTCAGCTAGGGCCTTGAACTGTCAATTTCACATAATCCAGTATCAAGAATTTATGCTAGACCAGTTAACCAAAAAACTGTCCTCTGATGAATCACTAGATAAAAAATCTGTTCAGGAAATGGTACATAACATTCAGCAAGTCAGTAACCATTCCTTAAAATGCGGCTATGATGCACTGGAGGCTTCCTTTAGATCAGCCATGACTGGCACAGTTATCAGAAGGCATGCATGGTTAAAAGAGCAGGCCTTACCAGACCATGTCAAGTCCAAACTATTAGATGCTCCTATGGATAAGATCAATTTGTTTGGCTCTCCTGCACAACAGGTGCTGAAGAAGATGGAAGAGAAGGCAAAATCTGTCCAAACAGTAAAAGATTTCTTACAGGTCCAACCGCCAAGGTTCAGCAGGAATTGGCCCTCCAAGAATTGGTCCTTTCCAGACTCATCCAGAGCTCAGAGGGGCAGGAATAGGCATTCAAGAGGCAGAAACCAATCCAGGGGTGCCTACAGGGGACGCCAGTGGCAGAGTAACAACCAGCGAAGTGCAGCCACGGACACAGCCACCACCACACCTACAGGACAATCACAGTGACTTGGCTCTGGCACCGCCTACCAGGGAGCAACTAGAAGCACCTTTAGGCGGGAAACTAGCCTTATTTTCAATAAACTGGCATTGCATCACAAGAGACAAGTGGATTTTACAGACAATAGACCAAGGCTACAGGTTTCACTTCCATACTCTACCAGGGAAGAGAGGAATGCCAAACCTACCTCCAAATCAAAAGGCAGAAGCTCTAAAACAAATATCCCAATTATTACAGATGAGAGCTGTGGAAATGGTACCATCTATGGAGCAAGGAAAAGGATTTTACTCCAGACTCTTCCTGGTACCAAGAAAAGAGAGCAAATGGAGACCTATTCTCGACCTGTCCGCTTTAAACACATTCCTCATTGTTCCGAAATTCAAAATGCTGACTCTACAGCAGCTTCTTCCCATGCTGGGCAAGGAGTCTTGGCTGGTAACTCTAGATCTCAAGGAGGCATACCTGCACGTCCCCATACGACCAAATTGCAGAAGATACCTCAGATTTCTTGCAGGATCAGAGCATTATCAATTCTCAGCATTGCCCTTTGGCTTATCTACTGCACCCAGAGTATTCACGAAATGCCTGGCATCAGTAATTGCTCATTGCAGGCTTCAGGGAATCCAAATCTACCCCTACCTGGATGACTGCCTGATACAAGCGGACAACAAAAACAAGCTAGCAGAAGACTTACAAAGGGTCATTTACCTGCTACAAGCCCTGGGATACACAGTCAATATAAAAAAGTCAAAACTGATACCATCCCAGAGAATAACCTTTTTGGGTGCAGAGTTGGACACATCACAGCAAATGGCATTCCTAACAGTAGAAAAAGAGGAGCAGCTACCTCTCTACTTCTTGGCATTAACAAAGCAGAACCATCTGACAGCAAGAAAAGTACTGCAAGCCTTGGGCTACATGGCATCCTGCATAATATTGGTTCCTCATGCCAGACTGCATATGAGAAAACTACAGTGGTACCTAAGGAATTTATGGTCTCAACACAAGCACAGCTTAGAAGCCCAGATTCCAATTATTCCATGCCTGAAGCAAGAATTCCTATGGTGGGCTCAGGCTTGTCAATCAAACACAGGATTGCCCTTCCACAGTACTCAACCAAGCCAAACCATCACGACGGATGCCTCAGACCTCGGTTGGGGGGCACACATGCTGGACAAGTGCATACAAGGCTTATGGACTCAAGACCAGCTGCACCTACACATAAATCTAAAGGAAATGCTGGCAGTAAAACTGGCAATTCAGGCATTCAGACCATTCCTCAAACAAGGTCTATTGATGATAAGGACAGACAACACCACAGTTATGTGGTACATCAACAAGCAGGGAGGCACACATTCGTATCCTCTTTGCCGGATGGCACTGGACCTCTGGAATGTGGCCCTGAGCTACAACATTCAGTTAAAAGCAATTTTTGTACCAGGAAAAGAAAACATTCTAGCAGACATATTAAGCAGGACTACCACGGATGCCCACGAATGGATGCTGCATCCGGACATCTTCAAAACCATTACAAGAAAATGGGGGCTTCCAGAAATAGACTTATTTGCATCCCCACGCAATCACCAGCTAAAGAAATTCTGCACAAGGACGTACCACCCACTTGCTTGGAAGGTGGACTCCCTATCCTTCAGTTGGAAAAACCTGACAGCATATGCATTCCCACCGCTTCCTTTGATGCACAAGGTGCTACTGAAGATCAAAGAGGAGCATCCGAGGATCATTCTGATAGCTCCAGACTGGCCAAGGCAACATTGGTACCCATTACTGAGGAGCATGTCTTGGGAACAAATATGGCCACTACCCCTGATTCCCTTGCTGTTAACACAGAACAACTACAACATTATGCATCCAAACCTGAAAACTCTGCAGCTGACTGCCTGGAACATTGCATAAGACCAATTAACCCTAATTTATCCCAAAGGGTTAAAGACATTATCCTTGAGGCTCGCAGACCCTCAACAAGAAAAAATTATTCAGCAAAATGGAAAAGATATCTCATTTGGAGTACTGCAAAAGGAGAAGATGTGTCACTGGTAAACATAGCCAACATTCTGGAATACTTGGCAGAGCTCTTCCACACAGGCCTGTCCTATTCCTCCATCAAGATTCATGCATCAGCTATTTCAGCAGAATACGACTTGGATCCTCCTGTCTTCTCACATCCTCTGCTCAGACAGTTTCTGAGAGGAATTAAAAATGTAAAGCCTCCTAGAAAGCCACCATTACCAGCATGGGACTTGAACTTTGTGCTAGAAAAATTGACACTTCCTTTTTTCGAACCAGCAGCAACAGCAGAATTACAATACTTATCATGGAAGACTGCCTTCCTGCTGGCAATCACTTCAGCATGAAGGGTATCTGAACTTCAGGCATTAATGGCAGTACAACCCTTCCTGATCTTCCATCAAGATAGAGTGTCCATGAGAACAAATCCTTCCTTTATGCCTAAGGTGGTCTCCAGAGTTTCTTTGAATCAGGCTATCCACCTACCTACATTCTTCCCCAACCCACAGAACAGGGGAGAAAGACTGCTGCATACCTTGGATGTACATAGACAATTACGCTACTACCTGGACAGGACCAAGGGCAATAGAAAAACTGACCAGCTACTGGTAGCATATGCAACAGGAAGGGAAGGAAAAGCAATTTCAAAACAGACAATCTCCAAGTGGATAGGAAATTGCATCAGATTTTGTTACTCCTACCATGGAAAGAAAACTCCAGAGAACATCAGGCCTCACTCTACAAGGGCTACAGCCACTACCACAGCCTTCTTACGAGGAGTGGCTACCAAGGACATTTTAGAGGCTGCTACTTGGAGCTCCGTGCATACATTTGCCAAGCATTATAATTTGCCTTTATACTGTAGATCCCGAGCAGGTTTTGCCACTGCTGTTTTGCAAGGGATCCTAACTACACCATAACTTTATTTTTCCACCTCCCCCAGTTTGGCTATGGTATTCTACCCATTTGTAAGGACTGCAGATGCATCCTTGAAGGACATAGTACAGTTTTGTACCTACCATAAATGTAGATGTCCGATAGGAATGCATCTGCAGTCAGGATTACCCACCGCCTTCCCTCTGTGGTGCTCCTAGGGTATTTGCCCATCTTATAGCTAGCTGGGGGAATCTATTATGGTGTATTTGTTTGTATATATGTACATACATGCTTATTTTTTGTGGTTGCTCTCTACTATTTGGAATCATTGGCATTTATCCAAATTTAGCCTTCCAAGAGGGCACCTGGCATCTGGGGCAAGAAACACTGAGGAAAGTGGAGTCGGCTGATGCCTTTATACCCGAAGAACTACAGCTATGACGTTGGGTGAAGTGCGACACCAGCCGAGGCCAGACCCAGACTTTGGAATCCGGCCGACCGAAGGGCTGCCTGACGACAGGACAACCCATTTGTAAGGACTGCAGATGCATTCCTATCGGACATCTACATTTATGGTAGGTACAAAACTGTACTTTTGTCATCCTTGTCTTGAGCTCCTTTCATAAAACCAGCTTTAGTTTGTGGATTATAAATAGCACACAAATTAAGAAGGCTAATTGCTATGGTCATCTTTTTCTCCCGTCCCTTTGTTTGCACTTTGCGTACTTTCATAGGGGCCTGGAAATCCTTGAGTTTCCTGGAATTTTATAAGTGTTGTAAGACCATATGTCTAGTATTTAAGCATAAAATATCTACATATGGTTGAGACTTCTTTATATTCAGCAGAATTCTTAGTTTTTTTTTGTTTCATGCCTTGATTCAGCTTTGTTTTAAGATAAATGAATTTTGGTTATCAGAAAAATGTATATATTTTCTTTATTCCTCTTAAACAAACTTCAGTATACTCTTCAGCTGGATTAATTTCCTTGTTCAGGCCTTTTCACAGGATGAGTTAAGTTGTATGTTATCCTGCCTGTAAGAGTCAAGGCAGTCAGCCAAGGAGACTTTTAAGTCATTTAAGGCGGTATCTGAGAGCTGCTCCTGTCTCAACTCTCTTGTTGTGATTCTTCCTGGTTCCCCTTGTAATCAAAGTGTAACATTTGCTGACCGTTGTCTTTCAGATTTAGACTTGATATTGACAGACACACCTTTCCCTGAGCTAGTGTATTTCATATGAAGTTCATTACCTTCTGAAACGTGCTTCAGGTACAGGCTTTTTGCTTCTACCGCCTCTTCCCTCTGAAGAAAGTGCATCACCAGTCTTTGAAGATGTGGTCACTGGCTGGCTAATGCTGCCCTGCCACCTTCATTATTTGAATGCCTGCATGTCTGGCTTCTTATGACTGCATGTACACAAAGGACTGTGTCATCTAAGTTGTCATCTATTGCAGCATCTCTGGGATGCTATCACACACTGCCACTTGCTTGTCTCTCTTCTCAACTGAGTTGAACCCTAGACAGTGGCAGTTGAAAAGGTGTCTGTCTTGGGTTTTAACTAGAATGGACTGCCTAGCCGAGTAATGTTACTGTCAAATAACTACACTCTTAGCAATAGTTATAACTGATGCTATATGCCATTTAACTTTGGTTTCTTTACTCTCTTCCAGGATAGGCCACACGCTGTTATGATCTAGATCATTTGCATTTTCTTGACAACCCACCACTTAGGTGATACTGCCTGTGTTGGCTCCCCTCACTTGGCTTTTGTACCCCATCCTGTCACTGTGGACATGTGGACTATATATGCTCAATTTGGTTATACTGGAAACACCTTACTAGAAGATCTTAATGCATACCCAAGCTAGTAATTTCTCCTATTGCCACTGGCACCTACTGTAAATGTCTGGAGTACCCCGTCTTGCACAGGTTCTGCCTTGCTGGCTATACAGATGTCACCATTTTGCCTATTTCCTCAATAGTATTACACTCCAAGTCTATTAACCAGATTTTGAGGTTCTTGGGTAAGACAGTAAGGACTTGCTCTTTTCTCATAAAGTCTCTCAAAATTTCAGAAGTAGTAATTTTTCACTTCTGTTCCCTACCTGTAAAAGTAAGTTCTCAGTAATGCTGCCCACTGCCTATCTATTGTGATCAGTAAATCATTTCTTATAAGCTTCATGAGTAAGTATAAAGCTTTCCAAAAAACATTATTTACTTTACAGTAATCAAGATCATCAGTGTGTGTGACATTTTAGAGACAGCCTTACCCATGAGCAGAGGAGTTGAAAACCTCCTGTATTGCTTGTGGTCAACGTTTTTTGCTGGTTATACATGCTCAGAATTTCAAACAGAACTCCCCTCTATATACTGACAAAAAATTAGTAATGACCTTTGCATCCAGGGCTTGGCTTTCACCTTATTGCTCATATGCCTTTGAAGGGATAACATATTTTCTCATGCTAGTGCTCCTTCTGCTGGTGCTGCATATCAGACTGTTTCATTCTCTCAGCTGTTTCAGACATTTTGTCTCCAGCTCCATATCATCATCATCATCATCATCATTATTATTTTAGATCAAACTTTTGTTCTAAGTTTGTGAATAGCTTCAGTTGCTTTGCTGCTTGCCTTGAATCTTGGCTGCACCCAAGACATTTATCTACTCATCCTTGTTCATATCACAGGGTAGATTCCTTTCAGCTTGTATTCTTTGCTCAGCTGTGACACTGACATTTTTTTCAGACTCCAAAGTACTCATTTTGTTTGTTCTCAACTACTCTGACAAAAATGCGATAATTGTTGTAGAAGGTATTCTGATTTATATTTGCCTTGTGGCTGCAAGGGTACTGAAACATGTTTTTGCTGACAGAGCTGTTTGCAGGCCATGAACTTTCAGTTTATAGTAAAGGCCACACCAGTGCAAATCAAGTTACACGTGATTGTCAGGGGCAACAGTCTTACGATCTGCAATAGTGGACCAATTTATATTTCACTTTACATGCTTATAAATTTACATGTGAGATGACCTTAAAAGTGTATGGTAAATGTGCACTGCTTCCTCTCACTGGAGCCAACATCTGCAACACTCAAGCTTTACACTCTACAGCTACAAGTCAGAGTTTTACAAATTTGCCACCTTGGATTTCACTCTTCTCAGGCAGAGTCCATTGTCTTCCAGTGCATTCTTACAAAAATAGTTGAAACTTCAACAAAATTGCTATTCACACACTGTGGTTTCTCGGAGATCATTAATGATGTCTCCCCAGCACCAGAACCCCTTTCTTGTTCTTACGGCAACATTGTCACAAACTTGGACCACAGTACCTTACCAAAAAACAGTTGCTGTTTACCCTTAAAGTAAACTGTCCATTAAATATTTGTGTGGTAGCACTTCTTTGAGCAGTAACTCTTCAAATAGTGAAATCCAGCAGTTATTAGTACACCATTACAATGTACATACCCATCCAGTAGCATTTAAAATTAAATAAATCTTTTTGCTTGAAATGGATAACACTGCACAGTGCAGTCTGTAAAATTAAATATGTAAGTGGCTTTAAACTTGATTAAACGATTAAAAAAAATGTAAAAAAATTTGTTGAAACAGCCAGATGGCATAAATAATTCTTACCTGACTGTTTATCAGGCTATGACACTTCCATTGCCTAAAGAGATGTACTGAGTTCAGATAATTTCTCACTTAGAAGTTGAAACATAGTAATGTAATTCCAGAGAGAGGTGAAATTCAGCTTGATTTTTTTTTTTTTGCTCAAGCAAGCATTCGACTATCCACAGTACAAACATAAGGCAGCAACCCAAATAACGGTTATTTTTCAGTCTATTTAAGAGTTCTAGGCAATCCTTCATATTTGTATTTAAAAAGAGTTTTATTATGCTTTCCTTGAGGAAGATGAGTCCAACAAGCTGGTGTCCAAATAAGACTATGCATTTTTAAGCTGAAAGAACTGCACATTTGTGCATACAGTAGAAGTTGCTTCACATGCTGCACTTCTAGTCACTTTACATGCTGCAGTATTTGCAACCACCACAATTTTTATGAAAAAAATCATGTGTTTTGGTTTACCAATAATTCTTGTACACAGTAAAACAGGACAGTAGCAGAGCATGAATCACAATCTCCAAGTCCTCATTAAATTCAGTCCTGGAAATAACGTCCTGAAGGCACGACACGTGGTCCTTCAGTGTCAGTCTGCATTCCATGGCAAAGCCTAACTTTTGAATGTGGGAAACAAAATGTAACTGGTCTCCCCATATATAATTAGTGGGAGAGTGCAGAGAAAAGTTGAGATGGGATGACAGCAGCATGCACCAGAATGATCTCAGTCTTAGCTAGGTTTAGTGACAGATGATTTGTTGTCACCCATACAAAAACTGAATCAGACTACCACATCAGTAGCAACACCTTAAGTATGCACTCCGTGGTGAGAGAGCTAGGCATACAGGTTGACCACAACCTTACCTTTGACCACCATGTCTCCACAGTGGTAAAAAAGGCATTCTATGCTGCTATTCTCATAAGTAAGGGCATTGCCTCCAGAAAAAAATAAGTTGTAACCTCCCTGTACTCTCCTCTCATCAGGCCAATAATTGAATACAGTGCCCCTTTTGGTATGTACCTTTTCAAGCATCTGCAGCAATTGGAGAAACCACAAAGCTTCCTCACAAGGAAAATTTAAGGTCTTCATCATCTGTCCTGTGGGGATCGTCTGAAACCACAGTCACTTTATACTGTTTCAATCACTCAGAGGGGATTTCTGCCTTGCACACAAGGAAATCTCTGACCCTCCTTTGTTGGAAGTGCTGCATATCCATAAGTCAAATGGTACACTGGTTTCTCACTCTAAAGACCTTAACCTGGTATGCGACATTAATAAAGCCTGCTGGAATGACAGATTTGTCTCCCAGGGGTTACCACATGTTTGGAACAGACTTCCACTTCATGTCAATCAGAGCACCTCTTTGACCGTCTCCAAACGCAATCTGGACAGTTGGATGGGTGACCATAAATTCACCTCAAGGGTTCCACCTGTGTCCCTCCATGGACAGGGACAGTAGGTGCTGATTGTAGAAATAAGGGTAAGAACTTGACTAGGCTTGGCCCTAGGGCCATTAGCCTAGTAACGTCTTATGATCCCATAAGTTTTCTTTGATGAAGTTATGTATTTCTTAAAATCTTAGCTGAAGATGTCAAGACAGAGCTACTGCTGACATTCTGAAATTTATTTTTGTGTGAAACTCCACCCCCCCACCCCCACCCCCCCAGCATGATGCCATGCTAGATAATAGTGCTAGAGTACAGCTTGAAATATTGAAGTGTGGCAGGCTTTTTCACAGACATGCATTTATTTTTTCCTGGGATTCTACTGTGACAGAATAAAAATAAATACATGCAGTCATATTCAGTTTTTATCTAATCAGTATTGCACGGGATTTTTTTTTACACAGCAGTACTTTTCAAGGAGTTACAACCTATTTCATTAATGTACAAATTTATGGTATCTGTGTATTGTACTGCTGGTGGCCTCAATGTTGTTTCAGTTCATTTTTAAAAATGGCACGAATGATGTTTTGTTTCTGTGGAAAAATCATTTTATATATTTTTTTCAGGTGTCTAAGCCAAAATAGTGATGATAGTTGCACTGTGCATACCTCTCATCTGTTCGCACTATTGCAAAATTTCCCTGACTGGGTTTTCACTCTCACATGATGAACTTTATAACACAATACTTTTACCTACTGTATACATGACTCCCACATATACAGCACAATCTACCTCGATCATCTACTCCAGCACTATCATCATTCTACCCTCTATCATTCTCCATATAGTTTCAGGAATAAGTGTTTGTTCCTTTGTAAACTGCACTACATACCTGTCCTACAGTACATACCACATTTGCATCAGAAATGGAAAAAAAAAAACAGTTCACATTCCATAAAGAATAATTTAAATAATGCGCCAAGTTGTACTACTTTGCCAAAGAGCAACTGTGTGTGTGTGTGTGTGTGTGTGTGTGTGTGTGTGTGTGTGTGTGTGTGTGTGTGTGTATATGTATATGTGCACACGCATCTGAGTGTATGCTTAGCAATGTCTGAGAGACAACTTCTAACAGGTTTTACCTTTCAATAACATTTCCCCTACACCAAACAAAAATAAAATTATCCATACACATACTACTACCACAGGAACCATCACGAAAAGCAGTAGTGCACCACTGTAAATCAATAGTGATAAAAGTTTGATACAATGAAAGGGAAAGTAATGCATTCACCAATTTAAAAAAAAAGTGTGTGTGTATGTATATGTATATATATATATATATATATATATGTACATATATATAGACACACACGTATCTTTCTTATTTATTAGTCCGTAGTAAAGTAATTCATTATATCCTAGAAGAAATCAAACTATACAATTCATGATTTTCCTAATGTCTTTCACTACAGTATGAAGCTGCACAGACTTCTCACCATTAATGTCACAGTCATCTGAACTTCCTGCTGAACTCAAATAAGGGTCATCTTTGTAAGGATTTAGAACACCTTATATCAAAAGATAAATGAACAATTTGGGCATCATTGCTATCACTTGAGAGGGAAAAAAACTAAAACCTTAGTCCTCAGTCACTTTTAATGCACTGAATTAACAGCCTTAGTGGAATGAAGTGTTGTGTGTCATCAAATGGCAGATGGCAATCCACAGAGAATTACACGGAAGCAGTTCATCACAGAATAAAAAAAACTGGGGAAAAAGGGAGAAAATCATGAAATGATCATGGCAAAACCACAGAAGGATGATGTATTTTAACAATGAAATGATCATGGAGGTAAAAATAGTAACAGATCACTTTAAGGTTCATCTTGATGTCTGGGTGCCTATCATAGATTTATACTAGGGTTATCATTTAAGGCCCTGCATGAATTGGGAGTTGGTCAGTTTTACGTGCTTGACAAGAGTGGTAAGAGCTTTTAAGTTTGCTTGCTTAAAGGTATATATGACTTGCGATCTTGTGGTCCGTGTGATTACTTGCCTCGTATTACTTCTATGTTCCCAACTATAAATTAGATTTATTTTGTATGTGCCCAAGGTTATACCCTAAATGCTTTTCACACAGCTCAATATGTTAATTACGACTGGCATCATTGCATCCCATAAATCTGAATAGGAAAACTGGCTGGGTTGTACTGTTCCTCTGATAATTAATGTACTATACTTCTTGTTTGATCAACTGAAATGGAGTGTTATAATTAAGAGTTCTGAAAGGAAGGTCCAACTGAGTAATATCCATTTTCAGCAGAAACCCAGGGAGAAAAGCTCCATTTGCTTAAATTGCATTATACTAAGTTCCAGTTAACAGTTAACAGAGAGCACTTACATTTTTATTTACATTTATACACACGCAGTAGTTACATTTGTATATTCTAAGATTTTACAGAGGTGGAAGATACTCGAGAGAGCTCACATAGAACTTAGTGGATTGTGCAGGCAGCAGTTTGCAGTGTGTTGTGCGGTGAGCACATAATCTTAACCTTGTGATGAGCATATGCATCACCTTTGGAAACACCTTTGCCATTCTTTAGATATTGGAGACATAAACACTTTATAATCATGGTTTAAAATTTAAATGGGCCTATGTGAAGCTAGGTCTGATGGGTCTTCACTATCTTTAGGTAGTACAGCCAACACAGCTTTCTACCAGAATGTTGGTGCTTCCCCTCCTTTTAAAATACTGTTGACAAAACCTTCCAGATGTTTATGACTGTCTTCCCTCCTTAACAGGAGAACCATCTGTTCCTGGATACTTTCCTGCAGATTCATCATATGTCACTGTTTTTATCTCTGCTCCTCTTGTCTTAACAATTAATTGTTAAATCTCCTCTACCTCTAACCTTGGCATACTTAAGTCTTCCATAAATATCAAAAAATATATATATAATCCAGAAGCGCAGAAGTGCAAACACTATAGTATCCACTGGAAAGAAAAGTCCGGGGTATCACAAATGAATACTTCAATAAAAATTATGATTGAGCGCTTTCATCAACCAAACTGTTGACTTCTTCAGAATATAATGTTAATACAATCTAACCCTTAAATATCTTAGCTTTTTGGCGCCAATACATAATTGACAAATTAACCTATAAAATCTTCTTTAAAGTGATACCCTAGCTATACATCTAAACATAATGCAAAGTAAAACCTACTCTAAACAATAAATGCAGTAAAATCACATTAAAATTCATAATACAATACTTGTTACATGTATAACCGGTGCCCATCTGAAATCTCTAATTTAACAGCGTGCCACTAATACAGGTTTAATAGGTATACTATCATTCAAGCCGGGATAAGTAGTGGCATCATTTCTCCCATAATAAAGCCTTAATATTACCTCTCCTCGGGTTGCTATATACCTACTCCAATAAGGCAAACTTAAAGTTATGATTTTCTCCTTTACTTGCTATGTGCCTGTAAAGGGCATTGTTGACATCCTTCTTTTTAATATTGTATGTGTTTTCGTATATTCTGTTCTTCAACATTCTTTCTGTTTTCCCAATGTAAGACCCTGAACATAACATACTTTTGGCTAAATATACTATGTCTGTACTGTTACAATTTCCATTAACAAACTTAACTTTGGTTTTGTTATAGTTGTCAAGTATGATACTGTCTAATTCCAATATGTATTTACAATAATTACAATTTCCACACTTCCGTGTGTGTCCTAATTTATTTCCTCATACAGTCATTGTTTTTCTCTACATGACACTTAATATTCCTGTCCATCTTGTATACAAAACTTGGTACCTCTTCTATAACTTAGGTGATGTCGTCATCAGCCTTCAAAATGTTCCAGTTGTCACGTATAACCCGCTTGACTCTTATCTGCATAAGGTCCAAAATTCACTATACATGCCCTATTGAACTGGGGTTGATTAGCTTGCTCTGTCCTGGACTCAACCTGCCAGTTCCTATTGCCTAAAATGGGCTTGTATTTTTTTTTCTTCCATAAATATATCCAGTTGTGCTGTTTCTTGATTTCCACATACCTTTGCTTTATACAAATTTTCATAACATTTTCAGAATATCTCTAATATCTGTAGAGGATCTGTTGTTATTTTTCTTCTTATAAGCTCCCTAGGTTTGAAAAAAACATTTTCTACTTTCTGTTGTCTAAGTTGTGCTAAGAGTTATTGTGCTTTTGAGTTAATATCAAGAAACAGTTGCTTAACACCTCCCTTTCTAAACTCGTGTATATTATCCAGATATTCCCTTGTTTTCTGTTTAGCACGTTTCAGTTGCTATGCTGCTTGTTCAGTAAGATGCCCCTTATTCTGTGATATTTTAACTTTTGTCAACATCTCAGTATAATTCTTGCTACTTCTTAACCGTATCTTTTTCTTTTGTTTCTACCCTATTTTTAAATTCACTTTCATTTTATCCAACTCATTAGCTATAACATCTGAAGAAGTTTCTGACTTCCCTAATAACTCTTGAATAATTTCCAATACCCATTCCTTGAATTCCTGTCTTTTTAACAAGTAGATAGGGAAGTGCCAATGTCTCATTTTACTTCATTACCCTGCATTTTATCTTGGTTGTTATTGGCACATGAAATAGTTATTGGATCCGCATCAAAGCTTTCAGTTAAGTAAACATGTTCCTGTGAAATATAATTTCTGTCTAGTGTAGCCCAGTTATTGTACCTTGGGGGAGTAATATGTAAATTCACTCAGAGTTCAACTACTGAATTCATGTCTGTCATACCAAATATTTTCATAAGTTTCTTCAGAAATGTACCCTTTTTTATTATATTTTCCATTCTAGGTCCCCCCGATGCATCCTCACTGCTGCTCATCAACTTCCAGTCCCTACCTGTAAGTAATATTCCTTGCTGTAAGCTGATTACTTTTTTCAAGATTTTCTTAAGCTCCATAATAGCAGTTTTAGGTGGAATATAAATAGATGCCAGTGTAATCCTCCTCCATAGCCAGGAATCCCTTACTACCATGAAGCTATCATTTGTATCTTTTTTCCCCTCTTCTCTCACTGTTGGAGCTCTTCTAGCAATTAATATAAGTACTCCCCTTTTCCTTTGTCCCTGGTACTTTTCTGAATATCTATCCTTAAATCCTTTCTTTGTCAAATTCACATGCTCACTTATTTCCAAATGTGTCCCTTGTAGCATTGCTATTTCCACTCTGCATTTCTTAATATAATTCATTATTCTTAACTTCTTATCTATACCTTGGAGGCCATTCACATTCCAAAATAATATGTTTAGTATACCCATTGTAAGAAGTTGTTATTCTGTATGTTATATGTGTGTTACATGTACCCACTAAGGTTTGGCAAGTTTATCCTTGTTACTTGTCATCTACATTTGAACCTATGTCAGTGTTTACACGACTTTTTGTTTTAATGAAAACCCTAAAAAAAGCAGACATACCTCAGAATGTTCCTGTAACTATCTACATCTTCAAATAATGAAGGTTAGCCCTCTTGATAGGAGCAATTGTCACAAGATGACAGCTGCTTCCACAGGCATTAACCTAAAGTTAAAGTTCTGAATCATAACACACCAGTTTCAGCCTCTGCTCCTATTTACACTAGTTGCTGTATTTTCTTATTTTTATTTCCCTCCCAGATGTGAAAAACAACTTGTATGTTTTCAGAAAATGTTACATTTTTTGTCCTAAGAAAAGTGTCCTGGCTATTTTTAAGTAACACTAAATTATACACTGTTCTAGTAAATTAATTGATTATCTAGTTACCAGCAAAGCTGGTATCTCTTGTTAATTTCTAATTTCAAACTTTATTTTTATTGAGCTACTTGCCTTTGTACCTTTAAAGTTTCTGTTTCTCTCAGTAAAAATGCCCAGTCCTTCACCTTTAGTCAAATTGTTTCCTTGGCAACAGAAAATGTAGAACTGCTGTCAGCTGCAGATTTCTCAACCAGCACTGAACATTTATTTGCTTAAAGAAAACTATTCATTACGTTGTGGTCTTTCATTTTTTAAAACCCACTTGCATTCACAAACAAATTGTCATTAGATTGAGCCAAGGCCACTAATCCAGACATTGACCATGCAAAAGTAAAAGAAAACATTTCACTTCTTCATATATTATAATCAATGCACTTTGCATCCATTTGCCCACCGCAATGTTCCATGATTACAACTTTTTGACTTAAAAACGTGCTTTTGCCCAGCCTTTTCTCTCTCTCTCTTTTTTTTTTTTTACTGTTTTGCGTACATTTCTTAAAAGTAAAAAAAAAATACCCATTTCTTTAGTATCTTTGTCACAGAACGATCACTGAAAATGCTTTGGTATACAAAGTGTAGTTTGTGTTTTCCTATAAATACTGATGATAAAAATTGTTTTACTTAGTTACTTTTTCCATTTCTCTCTTTTTTCCTTTTTAGTATCTTTCCAAATATTAATGACATGAAGTGAGGATATGCCTGTCAGTTCCCCAACAAGTTTAACAAAGTCAACAAAAAAATCCATGTTTCTCAGCCATTTTTTCTTGTAGAGTCATATTTTGCAAATGTGATTTGATTCTTTATAGTCTCAAATTTATTCACTAATTTAATTGAAGTGTTGCTGGTCTTCCTGTTCATCTCCATATTCCAACTCCAGACTCTGGTTCAATTCCAGGGTACACCCGAATCTTTTGGTCAACTTGTGTGCTTTTTTCTGTGTCTTGAGCAATTTTGTTTGGAATATTGGAAAAGGTTTCTTTGGCAAAGTCTCTCTATGAACTTTATTATCAGAAGAATGATGAGCAGAGTCCCTTTTTGTTTGATGGCTTTTGGTGGACAAAGTTTTGTATTCCCTCCTTAGCCTGTTATGACTCAAAAAATTACTTTAAGCCTCCAGGAAAAAAAATTCTGAAGACAGCTGGATACATCAGCATGAATCTCATACCTACCTCTAGACATTCCCTGATTGCTGGGATAGATTTGCTTCTCTTCTGCTTGGTGGTCAGTGAGTAATAATTTTCCATAAACACCCAAATTTCTCCAGTATTTAATATTTTCCCTCCTGCCACAATTTTGTCAGGATCAACTCTTTCTGCTGGTATGATTGCATCTTTACTAGTACAGGCCTTGGCTGCTTTCTTATGGCTCGGTTTGAGGGATACACATGATGTGCCTTTCAGTTAACAAATCCTGCTGTAGATCAACTGTCCATTTACTTATTTGCGCTTACATAAAATTAATGTAGTTTGTTCTTCCAGTTTCTGTGGTACAGCAGAAAATCTCAGGTTTTCTCTGCATGCTCTGTCCTTTAACTCTACCATTTTTAAACTGTTCTTGAGAAATCTCATACGCAGCCAACTGTATTCCAACCTTTGATTTTTGCATTTTATCAGTTATCTGAATAGCTACTTAAAGCTTCTTCCATTTTTTCCAGTCTTTTGTTATTTGAGTTGATGTACTCATTCAGTGTTTTATTTATTTTAATCGTGTCTGAGTGTCCTTGATTTATTTTTTACTCTAATTTACTGCAAGACATCTCTTGTACAAAGCTGGAGCTTGAACTGCTTTTTGCTGATCAGCTACAGGATTTTTCTCAGAGAGTGCTTTATCTTCACCTTATCTAGTTTGTTTTCTTTCAGGCTCTCTAAGGTTATTCTTTACTGGCATCCTGGCAATGTAGTTACAATCCCATAACTTAGTTTTACTAAAATAGACAGGATTACTGGTCCTTGTGTATCAGTTTCTTTTTTTCACACTGGGAGAGCGGAAATCCAGCTGTTTATCATTGTGCAGCCATCTTGGAAAATCTTGGTGTCAAGTTCTTGATTCCATTAGTGGTGCTTTTCTGAAAACTGTAAAGGCCCAAAAAACTTGTTGTTCCAAAAATCCCAGTGGCAGAACTTGAGTAGTTTTCATATGGGCTCCTGCAGCCATATTTTTTTTTCACTGGGTGCTTCCCTTGAGCTAGTCTGCAGAATCAGAGTTCAGTGGTCCTTCCTCTTGGAAAGCAACAGCAAAGCCCATGTGGACTTGTCCAACTGTTCTATTCTGGATGCAATCGGGTCACTTATTCCTACACCAACAAGCATGGTTGGCTATCATGCAAGACAGAAAGGTAAGAGATATAAAAAGTGGAATGTATAATGTATACTGTTCCCTTTTTTGAAAGTACCCTGGTTGATCTCCCTTCCACTGCCACCCCATCAAAAGGAGGTGGCAAGAGCAGATGTAATAGGCCTTCTTCTAAACAGAGCCATCCAAGAAGTCCCATATTGCCAGAGAGGTTCTGAGATTAACTTAGTAATTTTCTTTCAAAAGAAAACATAGGGCCCCTGGGTTAGTCTTGGATCTCAGTAACCTGAACCTTCATGTAAAGGAAACCAATTTCTGGATGGTTACAGTGCAGCGTGCCCTCTCTTGTCTACAGAAATTAAATTGGATGCTTTTAGTAGACCTCCAGGTTGCTTATGTACACATCTAAATTTAAATGGTTTCCAAGGGGTTGCTGCTGTGCATCCACCCAGTAGCTAACTGTTCCCAGTTCAGAGCCCTGATGCTCAATTTCACCACAGCCCCCAATTGTTCACAAAGTATACAGCAGTGGTTGCAGCTAACATGCAACTCCAAGGTGCAAAAATGCTTAGCTAGATGACTGGCTCCTTTTCTCTGCCAAATAAGAGTCATTATTAAAGGAAGAGAATTGCTTAGCTCTGGCTTTGTCTGTTTTTAGAAATATTAATAAACACTACAAAGTCCAATTTGGAGCCATTGCAAATACTAGTTTTAATAAGCAGGCCATCTAAACATTGTTTAAGAGGTTGTGAATTTTCCTCAGGAGAGAATATTGGCCTTGCAGTCAAACCGTTGTTAGTTTTTGTCTGATTGAACATATGGGACATTGGATCCATCCAGGTCTGACCTGGGCACTGAATTTGAAACTTCCACAATTCTAGGGCTCTGAGTCCTCCTGTATTGATAATTCCCTGAACTCCATCCTAATACCCCAGATACCACCAGAGGACTACAGACATATTTTGAGGGCTCTCGTATCCTTTAAAGAAAAAACTTGATATAGTTGTTTGCAGTTAATAACTTGGATTTATATAGTTTAACTACCTTTTATTAGTACTCCTCTACGGGCAGGAATTTTTTCTTTCCAGTTTGGTTGTGCTTTAGAATTTTCAAGTGTATGTAGTTAGCAGTTTTAGAAATGTCTTTAGTAAGGTTTATAAGAGTGTTTTGTGTGTGTGTATATATGTGTATATATCAAGGAACTGCTACAGCTACTATGAATTAATCAAAGTCCTGCAACCACCAATGTGGTTGAAATGCACTACCAATGGTTTATGTAAATAAAATCACTGGAAATACAAAGATAAGTGCTTTTATCTGTTTTGCACATAGACTTCATCAGATAAATGAACATTTAAAAGTCCCGCTAATAAATACTACCCAAGTCATGTGACTTACACACTTCCATTACAACTTGTGTCCATTTAGAGCAACAGTGGTGAAACACGTACAGTATAATACATTGACATGTTAAAATTGATGTAAGCATAAAATGTACAATATAAGTATACATTGAAAGAAACATGACATAAATTGATGTCACTTTATTTTTCATAACCTTTCCTTTTGAGCAAACACTGAATGGAAATTATATCTTTGAGGCCCGGAGGGGTTGTAGCATTTAAAAAGATCTGGCACCACAATTCCCACTCTTCACTGGAAACTTTCCAGGGACCCCTCCCCTCCAAGCACTCTTATCTACTTTCTCTGTGTTACTAAAAAGAAAATGATGAGTAGGAAATTCTTGGACGTGTTTATATAACGCATTGGTTGTTTTTTCTTTTTTTATATAAGTATGTTCATAAATGCAGTCTTTCATTCTTCTCTCAGAGTTTCCAGTGTAGAAACAGTTACAGAAGTGGGACTTTGCTGCATGTATAATCCCTCTGGTAAAGCAGTTGCATCTGCATGTATAATCCGTCTGGTAAATCAGTTGTATCTACTAGGAATATTAATCACTTTATCTGTAATGACAAGCATCGCCAATACAAATAAATTGACACTGTGAGCATGCTCCCATTTATTCACATTTCCCTTAAAATTGTCATTTTTTTATACTAATCATGTTATCATAAATATTTTTAAAACTAACTCTTTTTTTATATATGATCAGAGGGCCTGTCCCTAAGAGTCCGATCGTTCCTAATAAACTGCCAGTTCTTTTCCAAAATTTTACAAATTTCAGGACTGTCTACTGAATATGTAGTAGTACATGAATTCTGAAAGTCACCTTAATCTAACCATGCAAGACAACATGGCAGTTGAGTGGTATGTCAGCAGTTGGAGTGGTTGGCGGGGGGTGCAATCCTACTCTTATGCTGAAAGGAATTTGTGATGTCCAGCAATTTTTTTTTATGTTATTCATTAAGATTACTGTTGCAGTTGCCTTAACTAGTGGGTTATATCATACTAAGGATATACTAGCCAGCCAGCTTCCAAAGCTTTAGGACACTCTACAAATGCCCAAAGTATGAGGCAGCTCAAGCTGAGCTGACTAAAAAGAGAGACTTTGGTGCAAAGCCCTTTAGATCTTTCCTGATATCGAAGAGCTCTCCTTTTTCTTACTTTTGAAGACTGACATCCGGCAAATGCTTTCTGATGCTGGGTAGATAAGTTCTCTGGGGAATGAAACTTCCATATTTATTTATGTCAGAAACTGAATTTTTTCCAAGCTTAATTTTTTTTCACAGAAAGAGTATTAAATGACTGTCATGTTATCTTTAAACAGAATGTTAATTTTTTTATCTTGTGGAAAATGCTGTTTAAATTAATCTTGTTCTTTAGTAAAACTAATTTTGTTTTACTTTTGGTGGCCTAGGGTAAGTGCTTAAAGTGCTTTTTACTTTGATTTTTGGTGGAAAAAAGTACTTTTTTATTCTACTATATACCACTTTTAAAGATTAGTGTTGACATGCTTTCCCAGGAATCTGGCATCACCATTGAATGGGTTCCTTGATTTTTCCTTTTTCCAGCCACAAAAAGAAGAAAATAAATAAACAACATTTTCCACCACAGCAGGCTGCTAAAGTTCCTTAGCCGCAGATGGATGTCTCTGCTGTGGCTAGTTCTGATTCCTTAGACCATTCACCTTTTTCCTTGACTGTGTTTGGCATAGTCCCTACAGCCACTATGTATTGGGGATAAATAATACTTCTGCAGATGCTGGAGTGGCATTGGCTGGCAAGGGAGCACCACTCTTGTTGGTCCTGGGAGAAGGAGCAAGGGATACATCTCTGCCTAGCCACAGTGCTTTACCTATCTTTGGGAATTTTTCCTGGCAAATGTGTGTGCTCATGTTAAAACTAATCAAAAAGTTTAGACATATGTGGACTTCAAAGATGGCTGCACATTGAGTAATACCTTAATTCTAGCTCTCCTAATGTGAAAAGAGAAACTTGGCAAAGAAAGCCAGTGGGCTTATTCTTCTGGGTAAATTTCAGTAACTGGCTAGTAAGTGCACTGCCTGGATGTCAGGAAAAAAGAAATACAGAAGAGCTGGAGGAAAATCGGCTTCAAAAGGTAAGGAAAAACACTGACTGGGAAAGGTGCTGCAGCTGCTCAGCAAAAAGCAATGCAAGCACCAGCCATGACACCCAGTCACCTAGAGGAAAGTATAACACAACTGCACACAGACCTGATTAAACAAAACACTGATGGAGTATGTTAACTCAAACAACAAATGGCTGGAAAAAATGGAAGCAGCGTTAAACAGATATTCAGATAAGGTGATACAACTACAAAAATCAGAGTTTGAAATGAAGAAAAGGCTGGCTGAATATGAGACTTCACAAGAAGATATGTTTCAGAAAGTAATAGAATTAGAGAACAGAGCATGTAAGGAAGACCTGAGATTTGCTGCTGTACCAGAGAAGTTGGAAGGAACAGGCATTTGCAATTTTGTGAAAACACACACAAGCAACAGGACTGATATTCCAAAGCAGGAGTTGTTAATTGAAAGGGCACATCATGTGTATGCTCCAAATCTGGCTTTGAGAAAACAGCCTAGACCTTTAATAGTAAAGATGTAATCCTACTAGCAGAAGGAGTTGTTTCTGACAAAACTGTAGCAGGAGGACTGTAGCAGAAGGACAAAGTACTAAAAGTGGGAGACAGCAGAGTGTTTCTGGAGAATGATTGTATTCCAAGCAGAAAAGGAGTAACTTTATACCACTATTCAGGTATTCAGGGAATGTTGAGAAGCAGGCATGAGATTCAAACTGCTGTACCTAGCTATCTTCAGAATATTTTTCCCTGCAGAGGCAAAGTCATTTTTTGATGAAGTACTTGCTAAGAAACAAATACAGATGTTTGTCCAACAAAAAGTGAGCTGTGAAACAAATTCTGCTTCTTGTTCTTCTGGTAATGAAGACCACAAAACAATAATCATGTGTGTGAAAGTTGGCAGAACAAGAACAGCTGGAAATATTGGACTTTTTGGTACTTTATTAAATGTGTAGGGACTCTAAAGCATATGCCCTACTTCATGTCATTAATGTTAGGAAAAATACTCAGCAGAGGGAATAGGAGGGAGAACGTTAACTGTAAGTAAAGCAACATTTTTCCCTAATAGTACTATTTTTATAATGCATGATTTTTTTGAATGCCATAAAGTTTTCTCAGTTCTTTTTAATTGTAATGGAGATTCTAATGTAAATGGGTGGTCCTGTTTTTTCTTTGTTTCAAAAAAGAAAAGTCTGATTAAAAGATCAGACAAAAGAAAAATGTATCTGTTTTTTCTCATTCTTGCATAGGTGGATGATTGGATTAAGACCCTTAGCTTGATCTATTAAGTTTTAAGTGAAAGCAAGTAAATGAAAAAGAAAAAGAATATCGCAACACTTTTTTTGGTAGCAAATGCATATGCTTAGTAGCAGTTCTGTATCTGGTCCTCATGTCTCCAGCAGACAATCTGTTAAAGAGAAAAGGCTAGGAGATAATGTTCTCTGAAGGCATTCATGTATTTTCCCAGCTGGGAGAGCTTTTAAGATGAGACAAAACCAGACAACACTTAGTAGAAGTACAAGGCTGCATTATGTGTCTTACCATGGATAACCTTTCTTTTAGGTTAACTCAGGTTTGGGAGTGTGGCTGTTTGTTTGGAATATTTGTTCCTATTAGGACAATAAAATTTAATATTTGAAGATGTACAGAATTTTCTGTGTTATTAAATTAATAGTTGTTAAGGGGGTATTTAGGGTGTGTCTGTGTTTTTTGTTTGAGTGCTTTCAATAAAATAAAAAGTTTTGTAAGATGTGACATAGGCTCAAATGGATATGACGATAAACAACTGAATAAAAGATCAACCTGCCAAACAGTGTATGCATGCAACATAAAAGCTGGAACTAGAAATTTAACAAAAAGCTATTGTACATAAAAAGTGGGAATAATAACTTTGTAATACAATGATCTTTTCTGTAATATCTTTTAATGTCGGTGGCCTCACAGATAAATACAAAAAAGATTAGTGAACTTTATTAAAAATTTAAAGTGTAAGTCGCTATGCTGCAGGTGACACACTCGGAAATAACTGAACATGGGAATTTCATAAAGAAAGGTAGTCAAGATGGTTATTCAGAGGAATACCTGGAACAAAGGAAAAGAGGAGTACTTATATTAATTGCAAGAGGCGCTCCAATAGTGATAGAAGAAGACAAAAAAGATAATAATGGTAGATTTGTAGTACTAAGGGGCTGCTGGCAAGGGAAGAGGATTACACCAACATGTATTTATATTCCACCTGAAATGGCAATAATGTAGCTTAAGAAAATTCTGGGAAAATAATCACCTTTCAGCAAGGAATATTACTCATAGGTAGGGAATGGAATTTGATTTGCAGCAGTGAGGATGTGTCTGGTGGACCCAGAATGGAAAATATAACAAAGGAGAGTAGAGTTTTGAAGACATTTATGAAAATATTTGACATGGAAGATGGGAATTCAGTACTAGGAGTTAGGAGTGAATTTACATATTATTCCCCAAGATATAAAAACTGGACTAGGCTAGATGGAATTTAAATTTCACATGAACACATGCATTTAATTGAAGGTCTTGAAACGTACCCAGTAACTATTTAAAATCATATGCCAATAATTAAAATAAAAACACAGGGTAATGAAGTAAAAATGACACTGGCGCTTTCTCACTTATCTGTTGAAAAAAGAGGAATTTAAAGAATACATAGTGGAAATTATGCAGGAGCTATTAGAGAAGATAGAAATTTTTCAGAAAATGTAGCTAGGGAGTGGGATAAAATTAAAGTGGAGTTTAAAACAGTGTGGAAATAAAAGAAAGGGAGATATGATTGAGAAGTAACAAGAATTATTTAGAGGGATTGACAAATGCAAAATAGGAAGAATCTCACAGAACAAGAAGAGAAGCAACTGCAGAATTCTAAACTGAAAATAAGGGATTACCTTGATAATATGCATGAGTTTAGAAAGATTGCTGTTAAGCAACTTTTTTTTATAATAACTCTATGGCACAAAAACTTTTAACACAATGACTCAGGCAACAGAAAGTAGAAAGGCTGTCTCCAAGCTTAGGCAGCCCATAACAAGAAAGGCAAGAGGAGATCCTGTAGAAATATTTTGGAATTTCTATTAAAGTCTTTATAAAGCAGAGAAATATGGAAATCAAGAAAAGGTACAAATGGCAATGTTTATAGAAGAATTAAATAAGGTCTGTGTTCAGCCATCAAGTGAAAATTCACTTGAATGACTAAACATCGAACCATATACATCGAAAGTTCACTTACCGAATGTTCATTCCAAGGAATGAGTGAGACTGAGAAAGTAACTAGTTGCCCAACACTTCCCCATATGCCATTTGCCGTACTGTAGTGGGGTCTCTGAATTGGTATATACAATTGGGAGGGTTTGAAATACTTTGTTGTGTGAGATGGGGAAGTGTTGGACAACTAGTTACTTTCCGTGTCTCACTCGTTTGCTGAAGTGAATGGTTGGTAAGTGAAGTTTTGATGCTTAGGTTTCAATGTTTAGCCATTCCAGTGAATTTGTGTTTGATGTCTGAACATAGATCCAGTTAAATATGTCAAGGTTAGAGGTAGTTGAGGCTCAATTACTAACAGGATAGGAGGAGATGGATAAAAATGATGTATAATCAATCTACAGGGCAGTCCCCAGGAATAGATGATATTCCTGTGGAAGTTTGGAAGCTAGAAGGAAAAACTGATAAAGATCTGGAAGGATTTGTTTAACAGTATTTTTAAGAGCAGGAGAACAACCAACATCCTGGAAGAAAGTTGTGCTAGCTGTAATACCTCAAAAGGATGAAGATCCATTAGATCCAGTTTCATACAGGCCCATTTCAATACTAAACCATGATTATAAAGTGTTTGTCTATAATGGCTATAAGAATTGCAAAAGTGATACCAAAATTGATATGGATTAATGTGGTTTTGTAGAGAGGAGGCAAACATTTGATAACATTAACAGAACATTGATGATCCAGAGGGAAGCATAATGTAAGAAAATACCATTGTTGTTGGTGTGTCTTGATGCAGAGAAATCATTTGACAGAATAAGCTGGGACCTTATGGCAGGGCAATGGAAGCATTTGCATTCCCTGATAAAATTATAAGGTTGATTAAGAGGATATATTGGGGATCGGAGTCGAAAATTAAAGTAGGTGGGTTCCTGTCTGATAATTTCTGCTTGACCAGAGGAACCAGGCAGGGGTGTCCACTTTTCCCTTTGTTGTTTGCATTATATTTAGAACCATTGGCAAAGAAAATAAGAGACTCAGAAATTCAAATATATAATTTGGTGTGATAGTAAAGAAAAAGCTGTCTCTGTTTATAGATAATGTTATTTTATACTTTATAAAATCAGAGAAGAACATTACAGTGTTGTGGAACATGTTGACACAGTTTAAAATCTTCTTCAGGATACAAAATTAATGAAGCTAAAACAAAAGCAACAGAGGTAAATTATGTACCACCACACAAATTGGTTAAGCAATATCCATATGAGGACATAAGATGAAGTATTTAGGAGTATGGATTAAAAATGATTCCATTGTGGAAGCTAAGGATGTGCAGGAAGAGACTAAAATGATAGGACAAAAACTGAGAAATTGGAAGCTCTGTTATATGGATGGTAAGATACAAGCAGGTAAAATGTTTTAGTCCTTTTAGTCTTATACATAGGTCAGATATATTTTTATCAACCAGAGGAGAAAGTTGTGGATAGCAATTAAAATCCTTCAGCTCAGCTCTTATTATCTGGGAAGGGAATATGGCAAAAGTCAAGTGGGATAAGCTGATTCTTCCAATAGAACAAGACAGGTTTGGATTACCCTATTTGAATGTGTGTTTCAGAGCTACACTGTTAGGACTCCTCCTATACATTGCACAAGAAACCTGTAATTCAAAGTGGAAAGGGATGATGATGAAACACAGGGGAACCTCAAGAAATAAGGACATTCTGGGATTTTGGATGCATACCTTTAAGGAGAATAACAATAGTCATACACAATATTATATATTCGTTAAATAGCAGAAAGTGTTCTAAGAATGAAGCCAACACCAGAATGGAGAAAGGAGATTCACCCGATAGGGATGACTGCAATTAGAGATACAGAAAATAGACAAGAGGGGGCTGGAATTTATTGGAAAAAAACTGGCAAAGGATCCAAGGTATTAGGAGCAAATACCTCAAGAGGGAAAGGTAATAGAATGGAAATATGCCAAGAATTTATTAGGACTGCAAGTTCGAGATTGCTTTTCCTATCAAGGATTGATATCAGAGTATAGGCAAATAGAAAGAAATAGGGGAATGAAAAACCAGCACTAGTATAGGTTTTAGTAGAATCTTGAACAGAAGCTGCTGTTAAAGGAATAATTAGTAGAGCATATAAAATATTGCATGATAACTGTAAGAATCAATCAGAGGAGGTTATAAAGGACTAGGAAGAGAGATTTGATAAGCAGTTAACAAAGAATTTATAGGGGAATATATGTTTGTCTCCCAAATATACAACAAAATCTAGAATATTTAGTATTTTTGCTTGGAAATGTTTGCATAGATATTTTTATACCCCAAGTAGAATTCAGATAATTTTTGATCAGGTAGATAGGAAATGTTGGAGTTGTGATGGGAAAGAAAGCCGTAACTGGAAACATATTTCCTGGGAGTGTAATGAGTTGGCAGACTCCACCCAGACTACTTTATCAGAGATACTGGGTTAGCAAATTGGTGTAACTGGGGAAATGATTTTTCTGAGCTATGCTATAGAATCGAAATTGCAAAGACATAGTAAGTCCTTGCTGAGTCTAATTATGGTGGCTGCCAAAAAAAAAAAAACACAAGAAAATGAATCAATGTTTAAACCAGCTGTACTAGAAGTAGTGAATATAGTAACAGAGAAAAAGGCAACTGAAATTAACATCTTTAGAAATGGCTAGGAGCAAATTCCATAGGAAAACGTGAGAACTGTGGGAACAGTATGTACTGAGAAGAAATGAGGTTTAAAAGAAGGCAAGATTTGAATGAGCTATGTTATGTCTGACTGAGAATGATTGGGTTGATTATAAGTGATGTATAATGTTTGGAACTAAAATTGTCGATATGGTTTGTGATGTAAAATGCTTGCATCTAAGATTATGCCAGTGTGGTTTGTTTTCATTTATATAAATAAATGCTTCCCTGTGCCATAAGTAATAATTTAATAAAGATGTTTCTTGTTCTAAAAAAAATTAGACATATATCTTCTGTCGTAGTCACTTTGACAGGAGTGTTTTATTGGGCTGAGCTAAGAGTACAGCTCAGGCTCATGGCCATTCCATTTCATCTCCTTTCTGGTAAAATAAAGAGAGATTCTTTATTTTCTGAAGAGGTTCATGAATTTGATTCTCAAAATGTTTGTGAAGGGACAGATTCTATTTTGTCTTCTCAAGTTTCTGATTCATATTCTGACTAGAATATGGCTTTTGCCAGTCCTTTTGAAGGATTTTGTTTTTCTGACACTATGTCTAGAATGAATCAGTTGTTTCAGTGGGATCATAATGACATGCCAAAATACCTGAAGTATTATGATTTATTGCCTCTGGGTTTTTCTGAACCTACTGCATTCCTCTTGACCTTTCAGTATTGATGAACGTCTTTGTCAAAGTGTAACTTGCTGGACAACCAGCCTGCTTATACCTCTAAGAAAGCAGATAGATTGTAAAAACAAATTCCTCAGTCTAGTTAGCTTTATATATTAATCCCAGATCAGACCCAGTGGCTATTGCTGTAGTAAACCCAGATGCGCTAAAGATCTGACTAACACCAGTCCCTCTCCCTCTGACAGGGATGGGAAGGCTTTTGATAGAGTCAGAGAAAATTTGTGTTCTTCTGCTACTCTTATTTTAGAATTCTCACCTGTCAAGCTTGAATGTTAAAGTTTATGCTTGTCTCTTTTGAGGACATGAGGAATATTATGGCATCTCTTTACTCTTCTGAGAAAAAGATTTGTTTGTACAACTTAATTGCCCCTGTGTCTCTGGTGGCTTATCCACCTTTTAAAGTGTAATTACGGTTCTACTGATGCCACTGCTACTTCTTGAAGTTTGCTTTATCGCATACTCAAAACCTTCCAGAGGATGTTAACTCTGAATTTTTGAATTCTTCCATGGAGAGTTAGTTTTTGGATCATCTGGAGCAGAGGTTCTAAAAAAGTGTGAGGAGAAAGTTAAGCTAATTCAAGAAATTCCCTATATTTTTCATCTTTCCTTCTGCACGTTTACCAAGGGATTTAATGCTAACCCTACTGCCTTTTCCAAAAAATAGAATAAATACAGCAAGCTGCTGGTAAGTGAATGTTTAAAAAGCAGTGGCAGCGAGGTTCTAAAAAGAAAGGATCACCCCGTCAGAACAAAGGATAATCTTAATAAGTTTGAATAACTGTCTACAAAACTCCCACCCTAGTAAACCCTTAATCCTTCCAGAAAATCTGAATCTCCATTTCTCTGTTTGGCAGCAATTTGCTTCATTCAAACCCAATCTGTGTTTTGAAAGTAAACCCTCAAGGTTGCAGAAGGCATTGGGGTGATAGAAGTGGTCCCTCTTCCTCAACTATGAGAAGTGTTTTATTCAAGAATGTTTCTGGTGTGAAAGAAAGAAACAAGATTCATGGAGACCATTTCTGGGTCTTTCTTTTCTAAACCTGTTTGTGGTAGTTCCCAAGTTCAAAATTTTATTCCATGACAAACTTATCTCTCATTCCCCTTTCGAGTTTTTAACATTTTTTAACATTTGTTGACCGGAAAAGTCTGACTAGGACAGAGCCTATTTTCAGCAGAGGCCCATGGAGAAATGCTACAGATGCATGTATTTGGAGTATGGGAGGAAATCTGAGTACCTAGAGGAAACCCACGCAAACGTGGGGAGGATGTACAGACTCCGCATCAAAGGCATCACAGCTGAGACTCAAACCAGAGAACCTCCTGCTGTGAGATGACAACATTAACCACTGCAATACTGGTAATGTTATATCTAAACAGTGCATATCATCATATTCCTATACATTAAGATTTTAGATGTTTCTTAAGGTTTTTCTGTGTCTGGATCACACTTATTTATCTGCATTACCTTTTGGACTATACATTTCTCCAAGGGTATGCCATCATATGGCAATACCTATCCTGAACTTTTAAAGAAATGGCAAGAGCTCAACTTAAAGTTGAGTGTGGACTACATGCTTCTGAAGAACTCTTTCTCTGAAAAAAAGGAAATAGATTTGCAGGCTGAAATATCAACACTGGAATGTTGACTAGTGAAGCGTGTTTTGCAAAAAATGTTCAATGTTATAGTGGCATGCTAGATAGACAAAGTATTTGAGGAAGGACTCATCTTTCCTAAAAAAACAAACTGAAAAGAGATATTTCAGATTTTAAACCTGGGGAATGTTTTCTCATGGCCCAAAGAACAACGGGGACTGCAGAAACTAAAATAATGGTACGGCCCGGGATGGTGGAACAGTGAAATGGTCTTATAAACCACTTGACAGACTTGATAGTTTTTCAGTGAATGATTTGCCTCAGTGGTGTTAAATCAAGATAAAAATGATGTCACTGAGCCTAATAACTCTAGTTTGTCAGAGAATGATAATGTTGCTTCCCCTTTGTCTGACAATGCAGTTAGTAATATATCTGCAGCCATCTGAGTTTTGGATGCAAACAGTAGAGTTGGTGAGGATTTTCAGAAGCATCTAATACTTGTGCAGCTGAAACTACTGGAAGTAATAGAGAGAAGGAAAAGAGACTCATCACAAGACTGCACAAGAGGCAGACAACCAGAAAACCAATTCTGTATCGCGTTGGGGGAGCAAGTCCAACTTGCAAGCAAGGTGAATAATGGACCAGTAGTTAATCTTTCAAGCTATGCTTTGTCTGATCCCGATGTTTCATTATTAAGTAAAGGTTTGAAGTTTATACCATCTAATGTAGATACAATGGTTGATGCCCTGACTGACTTGAGATTGTTTGTGAGGAACTTAAGCTTGAAAATGATTTTTAAAGACACATTACTTGCTGAACCCAATGTTTGCAAAAAAAAAAATCTAGCTTGTTTGTTCCCTTGCATTTCCCTATACTGACTGTTTTTAATGATATTTGTGAGAAAGAAATACAACAGTTTATGATAAAAACCTTGCAAGTAAAATGTATAAATTTATCAGTGCAAGAAAACAAAGTTTTATGTAAGTTGGAAAGGAAGAATGATATTATTATAAAACAAGCCGATAGGTGTAGCAGTGGTGATTTTTGATAAAGAGGTTTATGATAATTCTATGCATGAATTTCTGGATGATGCATCCACGTTCACTGTAATTAACTAATCAGCTATATCTACGATTATTAGTAATATGAATATGGTAGTTTATGAAATGTACTTAAATGGTGACTTAAGTAATGACTTATTTAACTATTTTACTGTTCCCTGTCCAAGGATACCATGTATATATGGACTGCCAAAAACAAACACTAGTCTCACCCCCCCCCCCCCGAATGAGACCTGTTGTCTCTGGGGGTGGATGGATAATGGAACCTATCTTATGCTATCTACAGACTGTTCTTGGTGTATGTCTACCCCTGATTAAGAACTATGTTAATGACATGGAAGATTTTTTTGTCCCATTTATATGATACGATAAAGGCTTTGAATTTTTGTTTGCTAATTTGGACGTTAAAACTTTTGATGTTGTGTAGTCCAATCTCACCTTCATTTTTACATATGGGTTCGGAGCTGGCCGATTTGCAAGCTCGAAGACTTCTGGTTGGCTCGTGGCTAAGCAGGTATCCCATAGTGCACCAGTACAAACCCCAGATCTTGTTTGCCGCATCGACGAATTCGGTTGTGCTTCTCTTGGCTGTGGCCAAGTGTTAAAATTCTTCTATTTAAATTTTGTATTACAGTTATTATGGTGTTGTAAGGTGATATTATATCTTAGGCAGTATTGTTGTTTGCCTTTTTCGGTGCATTCTTAGCTTAAACTTGCTGTTAGTTTGGTATCCTGTGTGCCAGTTTAGAGTTCTTATAGGCGCCGTTGCGCTTTTTTCCTTATCAGGTAGTTTGTTTGTGGCGGTTTTCCGGTGATAGTTAAGTGGGGCTCCTGTTATTCTGTTGTCTTTCTATACCATTATTGGCAGCTTAGTTTCCTTGATCTGAGATTGTATGTTTGGCGGGGATCCGCTGGATGCCCTTCAAGGATGCATCTGCAGTCATAACATATGGGTTGTCCTGCCTCAGGCAGCCCTTCGGTCGGCCGGATTCCAAAGTCTGGGTCTGGCCTCGGCTGATGTCACACTTTCCCCGACGTCAGAGCATCTGGGGTATAAAAGCATCAGCCGACGCCATTTTCCCCAGTCTTTCTTGCCGCGCAGTGCCTGAAGCAGAAGCTGTTCGCAAGTGCCGGTCGGTCAGATCCAGTGAATTCAGCTACCGAAGACTTCGAAAAAGCTAAGTACCCCGTTGGGGACTCTTTCTTGCCTCAGCCGATGTCAGACAAAGTAAATAATTGTTTAACTTGTGGGAAACAAATACCTCATAAGGATTTCCATTCCTACTGCCTTCCTTGCTTAGGCCCAGACCACGACGTATCAGCCTGTTCTGCCTGTGCTTCCTTCAACCGACGAACTCTTAGACGTCGGTCGGAGTTTGCAGAGGAATTTTTTGGGGCCACTTTTGCATATAAAATGCCGTCGGAGACTCCAACTTCGCATTTAGTGAAAAAACGGAAGGACAAGGACCGACACTCGCGGCCCGCGGTTTCGGCTGAAACCACGGTAAAGCCTACTGCGAGTGTCTCTGTTTCGGCCGAAACTGAGTCCACGGAGATTCCTTCTTCCAAAACCATTCAACCGACCACAGCGGCCCCCGGCTGAGTCGGCTACCGAACTACCTACTGAAACCAGTGTCCAGGAAATGTCTGACACCATCCCTTTGGACATTTCTACTCCTGCACGTGGGGCAGCTAGGCCCCCTGCTTCCATGTCCATTAAGGCCTTATCTAGGGTTAAAGCTGCTAAACTTTCTAAAGCTTTGCCTCCCAAGACTACCTCCCAGAGGCCTACCTCTAGTTCACAGATCCTCAGCCTTGCAGAGGACCTTATTTCCTTAATTAGGGGCTCACAACCTCACCCAGACAGGGCCTCTCAACCTCCACCAGACAAAAGGCCCAGGACTGAACCCTCTGACCCACACTCTTCAGATGAGTCCACGGATGGCTCTGAGTTGTCAGACCACCAGGAGGAGGCTTATTCGCCCTATGAGGATTCTGATGCTGAAGAATCTATTCCTTCGGCCTCCCCTCCTGAAGAGTTTTCCTTTGGTGAGACTCTACACTCCGTGAGAGAGCATTTTCAATGGCAAGGCCAGGACTTCTCTGATTCTAGAAAAAGGTTAAGGACCTTTTTACATCTGCCTCAACATAGGCCCTTAGCTATACCTCCTGTTCTTAATGTAATTGATAATGTGATGATGATGTCAGTACAGCACCACCTGATCTCTCCCCTCCCCTGCCCCTGCTGATAGGATACTACAGGGTCCCGGATTCCCATTATCATCTGTTTAAGGCACATTCTGCAGACCCAGAAACTATTTCTCAGGCCCTAAAGGGGTTGCAGCCGCTACAGCCAAAAATCCTCTACCCTCTGAAAGGGAGTCTAGAGCTTTAGAGAGATGGGGAAATAAGGTATATACTTCTGCAACTCTTTCTGTCAGGGCATTAAATTGTCAATTTCATATGATACAGTACCAAGAGTATTTATTAGATGAACTGAATAAGAAACTTTCATCTCCTGAACCCCTTGACCGTAAATCCCTGCAGGATTTGGTACACATCTCACAGCAGGTTAGTAATCATTTCTTAAAATATGGCTATGATGCATTGGAGGCTTCATTTAGATCAGCTATGACTGGGGCAGTCATTCGTAGGCATGCCTGGCTGAAGGAACAATCTCTGCCAGACCATGTTAAAGCTAAACTCCTGGATGCTCCAATGGAGAAACAAAATTTATTTGGTTCCTCTGCTCAGGAGGTCTTAAAAAAGTTTGAAGAAAAGGCAAAATCTGTGCAAACAGTTAAGGATTTCCTGCAAGTACAGCCGCCTAGATTCAGCAGAAACTGGCCTACTAAGAATTGGTCCTTTCCAGATTCGGACAGAGCCCAGAGAGGCAGGAACAGATGCCCTAGAGGCAGAGGCCAATCGAAGGGCTCCTACAGAGGCCGTCAGTGGCAGCCTGCCAACCAGAGAAGTAGTGCAACAACAGCAACAACAACTACTACACCAGGACAGGCTCAATGACTTTACTCTGATTCCGCCTACCAGGGATCAACTGGAAGCACCCTTGGGCGGAAAGCTGGCTTTATTCTCAAACAACTGGCATTATATTACAAGGGACACATGGACACTGCAAATAATAGACAAAGGATACAGGTTCCACTTCCACACTTTGCCAAAAAGACATGGAATGCCAAACCTACCACCAAATCAGAGACCAGAGGCTTTAAGGCAGATCAACAACTTGCTTCAAATGAAAGCTATAGAAAAGGTACCACTTTCAGAACAAGGCCAAGGATTTTACTCAAGACTATTTCTTGTACCAAGAAAAGAAAATCAATGGAGGCCTATTCTCGACCTGTCCGCACTAAATACTTATCTCATTGTCCCAAAATTCAAGATGCTGACCCTACAGCAACTTCTTCCCATGCTGGGCAAGGAGTCTTGGCTGGTGACTCTAGATCTCAAGGAGGCATACCTGCACGTCCCTATTCGACCAAGTTGCAGAAGACACCTCAGATTTCTTGCAGGATCAGAGCATTATCAATTCTCAGCATTGCCCTTTGGCTTATCTACTGCGCCCAGAGTATTCACGAAATGCCTGGCATCAGTAATTGCACACTGCAGACTTCAGGGGATTCAGATCTACCCATACCTGGACGACTGCCTTATACAAGCGGACAACAAGAAAAATTTGATAAAGGACTTGGCTTATGCCATCCACCTGCTACAGGCCTTGGGATACACAGTCAACATCCAAAAGTCAAGACTTGTGCAAAGAATAACCTTTTTGGGTGCAGATCTGGACACAACCACCCAAATGGCTTTTCTCACAGAAGAAAAACAAAAACAACTTCCAGATTACTTCATGATGCTGACAAGATGAACTCAGCTTACTGCAAGGAAAATCCTGCAGGCCCTGGGTTACATGGCATCCTGCATAATTCTGATACCACAGGCCAGGCTGCATATGAGAAAATTACAATGGTACCTCAGGAGTGTATGGTCTCAACACAGTCACAGTCTAGAAGCTTTGATACCAATCATTCCTTGCCTTCAAAAGGAATTTCTGTGGTGGGCTCAGGCCTGCCAGTCCAACAGAGGGTTGCCTTTCAACAAACCAAAAACAAAACAAACCATCACCACGGACGCTTCAGACCAAGGATGGGGAGCACACATGGAGGGCAAATGTATCCAAGGCCTATGGTCTCAAAGTCAGCTACACATGCACATAAACCAAAAGAAAATGCTGGCAGTGATGCATGCAATCGAGGCTTTCAAACCTTTCCTCCATCAAGGCCACCTGCTGATAAGGACAGACAACACCACGGTCGTGGTACATAAACAAGCAGGGGGGGCACACACTCCTACCCTCTCTGCCGACTGGCTATGAATCTGTGGGAACTATGCCTGAACCTCAATATCCAACTACAGTCCCAGTTCGTGCCAGGAAAAGAGAATACACTGGCAGACAGCTTAAGCAGAACTACCATGGATGCACACGAATGGATGCTGCACCCAGACATCTTCCAACTCATAGCAAAGGAATGGGGAATGCCGGAGATAGATCTGTTTGCCTCCCCTCTCAACCATCAACTGAAGACATTCTGCTCAAGGACATACCACCCACAAACTTGGAGGGTGGACTCTCTCTCTTTCAGTTGGAAAGCTCTAAACGTATATGCCTTCCCACCTCTCCCATTAATGTACAAGGTTCTACTGAAGATCAGGGAGGAGCAGCCAAGAGTGATTCTGATAGCTCCAGACTGGCCAAGGCAACACTGGTACCCATTATTGAGAAGCCTGTCTCAGGCAAAACCATGGCCTCTCCCCCTATGGCCTCTTCTTCTGACGCAGAACAATTTCAAGATTATTCATCCCAACTTGAAAACATTACAGCTAACTGCCTGGAAAATTCCTTAAATCACAAACAAGATGCCTTATCACAGAGAGTGAAGGACATCATCTTGGAAGCTCGCAGGCCTTCCACAAGGAAGACATACTCAGCTAAATGGAAAAGATTTCTCATTTGGAACACATCAAAAGGCTCAGATGTGACAGTGGCAAACATGGCACATATTCTGGAATACTTAGCAGAATTGTTCCACAATGGCCTGTCCTATTCTTCCATTAAGATTCATGCCTCAGCAATTTCAGCAGAATACAATGTGGATCCACCTATCTTCTCACACCCTCTCTTCAGGCAATTTCTGAGAGGGATCAAAAATATTAAACCTCCTAGAAAACCCCCTCTACCCGCCTGGGATCTCAACTTTGTGTTGGAGAAACTAACACTTCCTCCATTTGAACCAGCAGCATCAGCGGATCTACAGTTTCTGTCTTGGAAAACTGCATTCCTTCTGGCAATAACTTCAGCAAGAAGAGTATCTGAGTTACAAGCATTAATGGCAGTACAGCCATTTCTTATCTTCCATCAGGACAGAGTTTCACTAAGAACCAATCCTACTTTTATGCCAAAGGTGGTATCTAGGGTATCCTTGAACCAAGCTATTCACTTGCCTACGTTCTTCCCAAATCCACAGAATAGAGGGAAAAACTTCTGCACACCCTGGATATACACAGACAACTACGCTACTACTTGGACAGAACTAAAACTAGCAGAAAAACTGACCAACTATTTGTAGCATATGCTACTGGGGTGCAAGGAAAAGCAATTTCCAAACAGACAATTTCAAAATGGATAGGAAATTGCATTCGATTTTGCTACTCCTTTCATGGAAAGACAGTTCCTGAAAACATCAGGCCTCATTCCACAAGGGCCACGGCCACCACTACAGCCTTCCTACGAGGGGTGGCTACCAAGGACATTTTAGAAGCTGCTACTTGGAGCTCCATGCATACATTTGCCAAACATTACAATCTACCTTTATACTCCAGATCCAGAGTAGGTTTTGCTACTGCAGTCCTGCAGGGGATATTAACTACACCATCCTTTTCTAAGTTCCTCCTCCCCCAGATTGGCTATGGTATTCTACCCATATGTTATGACTGCAGATGCATCCTTGAAGGACATAGTACAGTTTTGTACCTACCATAAATGTAGATGTCTGATAGGTATGCATCTGCAGTCAGGTTTACCCTCCCTCCTACCCCTCAGTGGTATTCCTAGGGTACTTACCCCTCTTTTAGCTAGCTGGGGGAATCTATTATGGTGTATTTGTTTGTATATACATGTATATTATTATATAAGTTTGCAAATGTTTGGAACCTTTTTTGCATTTATCCAAATTTAGCCTTCCTAGAGGGCACCTGGCATCTGGGGCAAGAAAAACTGAGGAAAATGGCGTCGGCTGATGCTTTTATACCCCAGACGCTCTGACGTCGGGGAAAGTGCGACATCAGCCGAGGCCAGACCCAGACTTTGGAATCCGGCCGACCGAAGGGCTGCCTGAGGCAGGACAACCCATATGTTATGACTGCAGATGCATACCTATCGGACATCTACATTTATGGTAGGTACAAAACTGTACTTTATTTGCTAAGGGTTGGAGTTCCTCCCTTAGTACGTTAGTTTTTTCTTCTAATTGTTCCACATAGAGTTATATACAGTCTTCTGTGTGTGTGCGTTTTCTGGTCTGTTTAAATTAGAAGACCAGTTTCTGTCCCACCGGGCTAGGCCCGTTTAAGTTAGAGGACCTAGTCCTCGTGGTACTTCTTTCTGTACGGCTAGGCCTGATTTAGTTACAGGACCTAAAAATTGTTACCGCATAGAGCTATTTACAGTATCTGTGTGTGTGCGTTTTCTGGTCTGTTTAAATTAGAAGACCTAGTTTCTGTTCCAACTGGCTAGGCCCGTTAAAGTTAGAGGACCTAGTCCTCGTGGTACTTTATTCTGTATGGCTAGGCCCAGAGGACATAGTCCTCTTCCCTCATTCTTCTTCTTCCTTTTTTGTGTGTGTGTGTGTGTGTGTGTGTGTGTGTGTGTGTGTGTGTGTGTATGTATATAATGTCTAAAGTCTAAAGAGAGTAAGGAGCACAAACCTTCGGGTTTAAAGAAGTGCATGAAATGCTCCCAAAATATGTCTTTAACGGATGGTCACAGTAGCTGTGTCTACTGTTTAGGAGATACTAACTGGTATTTGTCATGTGACTTTAATTATACCTCTATATAAATGTAGTAATAAGATGATTGTATGTGCTGATGAAGGGTAGAGAACCCGAAAGCTTCGTTTATTAAATCTGGTGTTTTGTGATGAACTTTTGTATCTACTGTTTAGGAGCCATCCACCTGCAGGAATCATGCTTGTTCTGCCATGCTTTCTCTCCTAGAGTGTTACAGGAGAGAAAGAACAAGCTTATACTCAAGGGTCTACTAAAACCATCTTTTGAGGAAGTTCTATCCAGTTCTTCGGCGTCCTGCAAGTCTGGCAAATCTAAGTCTTCAAAAAGGCCTTCTCCGGCGCTGGCTGGTGTCTCGGAGCCACTTTCTAAACAGTCAAAATCTGCCTCCTCAACTCCACTGCCTTCAGAGCCGAAGGAGAGCACTATTGTGGTGTCGGAGTCGGTTCCAAGTGTTTCAGAGCCGATCGAATCAGCAATTGAATCTGCTTCTCGGAGCCAGTCTGTGGATTCCCTACTGGTTTCCATGTAACTAAAGTCTCCAGTGCTCCCTAGATCAAGATCCCCTACTGTGTCTTCCAGATCTTCCAGGAGCCTTTCAGATGAAGATGTGGAGGGAGTAGTGTTGAGACTCCTGAAGTAGTCTGCCTTACCAAAATTATTGTTGGCTCCAACCCAGTCGGCTCTGGTGCCACTCGATCCAGCTTTGCCCTTGTCTGCTATTCCTCCGAGCCATGTTGGCCCTTCGGAGCCAGAGTGCTTGGTGCCACCAGAGGTACTATCAGTTCCAGCTACCTTTGTCGCTGCTTTGGAGCCGGGTTCGGCTCTGACATGCTCGGTGCCGTACGTGTTGTCCAGGGGCCAAAGCTCTCCTGTCGACACTGACAGGGAGGGTTGGAATCAGTCTTCTTTGTTTACGAGCCTTCCTCTCGGTGCATCGGCCAGGGTGAGCTCGAACCCTGCATCTATCTTGGAGTCGATGGCTCTGGCTCCAACGTCAACCTTTGTCTCTTCGGAGTGGGGGAGGTTTTCGGAGCTGGAGAGGTTGGCGTTTGAGATGATGAGCATGCTGTCTCATTCTCCAGCCCCTACCAGTGGTACCAGCACTCTTCCCCCGAGAGCACCCTCTTCGGTCTCAGCCCCTACTCTCTCCGGAGACAGCAGAGACCCTCAGCCTCAGGATCTATCAGCTGGTGGCCCCCTCTCTTCCGAGGCCTCCCCGGAATGCCCTTTTGAGGAGCTTCCCCGGAAGAAGCTATGTAAGAAGAAGCATGTTGACTCTCAAGATGAGTCCTTGACATCAGACACTGACCTCGAGGAGTCAGAAGGGTTCCCCAGGTCATCCTCTAATGATGTTTCCTTCATGGAAATCTTGGAGATTCTTAAGCAGAGTTGTGACTGGCCCACTGTCAACCCTTCTGATGAGGAGTCTGCGTACCTGAAGGCTTTCAGGTCTCAACCTTCTGCCTCTTGGGTGTCTCCACCTTTTGACGAACTAATGTATCTAGTTAGTTGAAAGGTGTGGGATACTACTGATGCCATGGAGCCAGTCCCCAGGAGACCCAATAAGTTTCTGTCTGCCCCTCTTGGTAAAGAGTTTTTGTCTAAGGGTGTTCCCGTAGATGCCATGGTGGTGGCGGCGGCCACAAAGAAGGAGCTGGCAGAGACTTCTTCCTCTTTTCATCTGCCAAATAAGGATTCTCGACAGATGGACAGATTTGGGAAGCGTATCTTTAGTTCAGAGGCATTTACCCTTTGATCCTTGAAGTATCTCACTCACTTCACGAGATTACAGAGGGATCTCCTCAAGGAGTTAGGATATTCCAAACAAGGTGCATGTACTTAGGGAGCTGAGGGAGTCCCTGACAATATCTCTGCTCAGTTGTCCACCTTAAATTCTATAGTTAACTCCTCCATGCGGCTTATCTCTTATGCGGCTGATGAAGCGAGTAGAGCAGCGGGTTCAGGAGTTGTCCTGAGGCGTCACTCCTGGATGTGCTTGTGTAATTTGAGGAACCGTTCAAGTCTACTTTCACCAACGCCCCATTTGATGGTTCCTCATTGTTTGGTTCTAAGGTGAAGGACACACTCACTCGGTGTGAGCAAGAAGGAAAGACGCTTTCTGCTGTGGGAGTACATTTTACTGTTCCCTCTCGACCATACCCCAAAGGTCAAAGAGGCGGTAAAATGTGGTTCACAAAGTCCCAAAGGGTCTTTCCAGACACACACGGTGAATCCTCCTTCAGAAGAGGAGGAGGAAATGGGAGACATCACCCTAGAGGCAGGGGCAGTTTGCAATACCAGCAAGGCCGTGATTCCTTTCAGGGACGGCCTTATCTGCTCTCCTGATGTGAGGCCCGTCTGCGTTTCTCTGGGTCGGGTTGCATTTCTTTGTATCCAGAAGCCTGGCTAAATATCACTCAAGACAAGTGGGTACAAGGAGTTGTTACCAGAGGGAATATCATACCCTTTTCCCTTCCACCGTTTGTTCCCAAGAAGATCCAGATGCACCACCCAATCACAGGGATCAACTGTGGAGATTAACAAGTTGCTTTTAAAAAGAGTCATCCAGTCTGTCCCAGCAGACCAGATAGGATCCGAAACTTACTCCAGGTTCTTTTTAGTACCAAAACGAACCGGAGATTGGAAGCCAATATTGGACCTCAGCAGGTTAAACGAATCCATGAAGGACAAGTTTTGGATTGTAACTCGGCAGTTGATACTCCCGTTGTTAGGTTAAGACTATTAGATGTGCTCTGTAGATCTCCGAGATGCCTACTACCTTATAAAAATGTACAAGGCGTCCAGGAGCCATCTACGCTTTTGGCTGGGAGCCAGTCATTATCAGTTTCGTGCTCTGCCTTTTGGTCTCACCACAGCCCCCAGGGTGTTCACCAAATGCTTGGCAGTAGTGACAGCTCACCTGAGAGGTCAAGGATTCCAGGCAATTTCTTATTTGGACGACTGGCTCCTGACCGCCCCCACCAGGCATTTACTCCTCCAAAACAGAGACACCACTATTCAACTTTGTGCTCAGTTAGGGATTTCCATAAATTGGGAAAAATCTGCATTATTGACCTCTCAATCTGTGATTTTTATAGGTGCAAAGGTCGACGCAGTGAACATGACAGCTTGTCTGCCCGCCGACAGGGCACAAAAATGAATCTTTCAAATTCACCGTCTTCTTCCGTTGCGGAAGGTCAAAGTGAAGTGGGTTCTTCAGCTCCTTGGGACTATGGCTTCCACCATTCTATTAGCACCATTAGCCAGGTTACACATGAGAATTCTCCAGTGGCTTCTGTCTTTCCAATGGTCCTTCCAATATCTCCCGCTGAGTTATCCTATCCTGCTGACAGGAATCATGCAAGAAGGACCTTTTTTGGTGGATAGCTCCCAACCAGTTGATCATGGGTGCTCCCTTTGTTCCTGCCCAACCTGTTGCCACTGTGACCACAAATGCCTCCCAGATCGGGTGGGGTGGTTATTATCTCTGCAGGACTGTCCAAGGCACATGGCAAGAATGCGAGGCTCACCTGCATGTCAGTGTTCTGGAGATGAGGGTGGTGCTCCTGGCATTGCAAGCACTTCATGACCTTCTTCCTCTCGGGACTATTGTGATACAATCGGACAGCATGTCAGTAGTTTGGTATATCGACAAACAGGGCGGTACTAGATCTCACTCTGTCGAGAGGCCATGCGAGTTTGGGAATGGGCGATTTCTTCCCAGCGCTTTCTGGTTGCAATGCATATTCCTGGGGCGACCAACGTGATAGCCGACAAGGTCAGCCAGGAGATCCTACTGCCTCATGAGTGGTCTATGAAACAGGAAACAGCGGAACAGATTTTCCGTAATTGGGGACAGCCTTGCTGCGACCTCTTTGCCAATCAATACCAAATGCAGCAGCTATTTTTCCGTCATTCCCCCTCCGGGGGAGACACCCAGAGATGCTCTGGCTCACGATTGGCCCATGGGACTTCTGTATGCTTTTCCTCCATTTCCTCTCATTTCTTCTCATTTCCAAAGTGATTCAGAAAGCCAGTCAGCTGGGAAGCAAGTTGATCTTCATTGCTCCTTACTGGCGTTGTCAGTTCTGGTTCCCTTTTCTTGAGCCTCTTCTCCTGGACGATCCTTGGATCCTGGAACCAGCTCCAGATCTGTTGACTCACATGTCAGGTTCACTACATCCCTCAATCCACACCCTCAGGTTGACAGCGTGGCTGTTCCAGTTCCATCCCTAGTCAGGCTTCATGATGTATCATCCTCAGTATCACATATTCTTATGACCTCCCATAAACCTTCAACTAGGAGGCTGTATGGCAGTAAATGGAAAAGAGTTTCTATTTGGGCACAGAAAATGAATGTAGATTCCTACACTGCTTCTATCCCTGTGATTTTGGAATTTCTCTCTGAGCTTTTTCAACAAGGAGCTGCCGCTGCCACTATCAGAGTCCAGTTGGTGGCGATTTCTCATTTTCACTTAGAGTTTCCAGATAATTTAATGTCTAAGCTATGCAAGACTTTTTTTGAAAGGAATCACTCTTTTGAGACCACCACTTCAAGAACCTGTGGCTTCTTGGGGTTTAAATTTTGTGTTGTCCAAACTGACTTCTCCCTCGTTTGAACCCTCACACTCATCTTCATTGAAATTTTTGTTTTGGAAGACTTTGTTTTTGGTAGCTATTATGTCAGCTAGACTGGTATTGGAGCTGCAAGCCTTGTCTGTTAAGCCACCTTATTTGATCTTTCACAAGGGCAAGGTGTCACTGCGTACTAATCCCTCCTTTGTCCCCAAAGTTTGTTCCCCTGCTACCTTAAATCAATCCATAGAACTCCCAGTTTTCTTCCCTAATCACTGTAATGCAGCTGAATACCGTTTTTATCAGCTGGACGTTCATAGACAACTACGTTTTTATTTACAGCAGACCAAGGAATTTAGGAAATCAGATCAACTATTAATTTCCTTTTCTGACTCCAGATTAGGCTTACCAGTTTCTAAAGTGACACTATCTAACTGGATTTCCAGTTGCATAGCCTTTATCTACAGTTTGGAGGGCAGACCTTTACCCTGCAGGATCAAGGCTCATTCTACCAGGTCGATGTCTACCTCTGCGGCCTTTCAAGCCAGGGTCCCACTTGATAATATTTGTGCAGCAGCTACGTGGGATAACTCTCACACTTTTATTACACATTACAAATTGGATTTAGCTTCCAGGAGTAGAGCATCCTTTGGCTCCACGGTGCTTAGGAGTATTTTATAGTGAGCCACCCAAGAATAAGGCACTAGGGATGCTGTCCCATATGTAAAAAAGATGATGAGATTGGACTACACAACGTAAAGAAGTTATGTACTTACCATAACCTTCTATGTTGGTAGTCCATCTCACCCTTCATTTTTACCAACCCGCTATCCTGCCCCCATCCTGGAAGATCTGGAGATAACGATAATAATAATTTGGTTATCTTTGGTTGGAGAGCCGTTAGTATTGGTTTGTCTGTTATGGGTTTTTTCTTCTAGTGATCAGCAAACAAGATCTGGGGGTTGTACTGGTGGACTATGGGATAACTGCTTAGCCACGAGCCAACCAGAAGTATTCGAGCTTGTAAATCGGCCGAGTCAGAGCCGAGGATCGGCTCCAAACCCATATGTAAAAATGAAGGGTGAGATGGACTACCAATATGGAATGTTATGGTGAGTACATAACTTCTTTTTTACTATGCTCCCCAATGATGATAGTATAGAAGCAGTATGACAATTTCTATGTATAAATACAAATTTTGATGGTAGAAAATTTTATGTGAGCTACTTGAGTTGGTTCTGAATAACAATGTGTTTGTTTTATGAACAACTGTACCACCTAAAGATGGGTGTAGTAATGGGGACATCAGTGTCAAACACATATGCAAATATTACTGTAGCTGAATAGGAAGGTAAATATGGATGTCAGTGTCCCAAAGTGTTTAAAGGGAAAGTGTTGTTCTTCCAGCGTTTTGTTGATGATGTATTCCTGTTATGGGATGGTATGAATGTGGAGCTAGAAGCGTTTATTGAGTATTGGAATCAAAGTACTAGTTAATTAACATTTTCACTGAACTATTCCAGTGACAGTACAAATTATCTGGATTATAAAATTAGAAAAAATGGGTGATGTATAAAAAAGATGTGCAGGCGAATAGATGCATCAGTAGTAGTAGCATGGAAGCACCCCATGTGTTTAGAGGTATAGTCAAAGGACTGATGTTGAGAGCTTGTCCAACGTGACAATCAAATAAATGATGTGGTTGATGACTTTACTACACAAGTCTATGGGGAAGCCTTGTTCAAACAAACAAGAAGTGAGGTTTTAAGTACAAGAGGGAATGAAGCTTTGCCTTATCTTTCATCACAGTGTAAAGATAGGGATGGCCCTTCCGATAGGAAAAGTGAAAATAAACACGAGGTATGTTGCTGCATATAATAGCAGAACCATTGATGTACGACAGATTATAGAAAGGAACTGGAGCATTTTAATGGCTATGCCTGATATTAAGAAGTTGGTGGGTGATAAACCCCACTTTGCATATCACAATTGTCCAAGTTTAAAACGTTTATGTTATAAAGATGTAAAGAATCCATCTAAGAAACATGGAAGTGCTAAAAAAGGCACTTTACCTTTTTTAAATTGCACATGTGCAAACACAGAGAGTAACAATATTTTTAAACACCCTATAACAGGAAAAGAGACCAGATTTAATGGGTATGCTACCTGTAATACCATAAACATAATCTATATGGCCTCGTGTACGAAATGCCCTGCCTTTTATGTAGGCAAAAGTAACAGGAAGCTAAAAGATTGGATTATTGAACGCAAGTCAGAAATAAAGAGAAAGGTATATGCAAATGCTCTTTACAAGCATATTAGTGAAGAAGGAGAGCAACACACTTTTCTTTTCAGGGATATTGACGTAATAATGAAAAGGAAGAGAAGAGGTGATCTTAATAATGCTATAGAGGTTCGTGAATATGAATGGATTACATGTTTAAATGCTGACTCTAAACCAGGCTTAAATTCAGCTATAAGTATTAAACGTATAATGAAAATGAAGCAAAATATTTATAACCATTCTTTTATGAATGCTTTCCACATGCATACTTTTTATAGGTACGATCTTTTATGTATGTTTTATATGCTGAAGTTTTTATATGCATAGGTGCTGTATGGCTTTAAAATTTTAGCTGCAGCATAACTGATTGATTGAATGTGTTTTTCTGTTGGGCTGTTGTATTTTTGAATTGTATAAAGTGACTGCTGATTTTAACTAATGCATACACACTGAAGAAGAGACTTTTCCCGAAAGCTTTGTGGAGTAATAAACTTGTTTTATCACCGACCTTGCATGTCCGTTATTGGTTTTGCTTAGCTTGCTGTTTGTGGAAATTTTCTTGCAATCCATGGTTTACCAAAGTGCTGGTCTTCTTTGTTGTTTTCTGGTATATAGCTTTTTAGCTCGGTCATACTCTACAGGCATCTTACTATTGGAGCAAAATTGTTTGGCTAACAAGATGAGCAGGACCAGGATAGACCATCACAAATGGAAACTGAATTAAGGGGTGTCTTCCACGAATTTATCCTTTTGGGGGAGCACCCCAAATCCTCTCACCTCCCAGCCACTGTTTTCAGTCCTGGGTTGAGGGAACATTGAAGGTTTCCCTGTTGTGTCAGAATGATGTACTCATCTCTGGGGAAGCTGCTGCTGCCATTAGTAACACTGATGGCCCCATTTTTCTTGTTAAAAAGAAACTGAAAACCAAGCATGTGTCTACTACTCCTCAAATTTCTTTGGATAGGAGTAGTTTACTGGGTCTGGATCGAGGTTTAATTCAAGCTATTGATCCTTCTCGTAAAGTAGTTTATGGTAAAAGAAAGAGGTATAGTTATTTTCCTGAAGACATTCAAGATTCTGAATCTGAACAGGAAGATGCAGGGGGCAGATAGTTTTTTTCTTCATATTTCTGATTCAGACTCTGAGGAGAGGTCAGTTTTTGATTCTCTGTGTGGTGATTTCTCTTTCTTTCAGACTGTTGCTAGAATGTGCTAGTGTGTTCAGTGGAAGAACACTGTGCACTCATTCCTCCTGTTCTGTCTGCTTTAGAGGATGTCTGCAGTTTTCTTGAGAGCCAGCCAGCTATTGCTAAAAGGCAGATAGAATGTATAAAGTTTCTCAGTCTTTTAAAATATTTATACTATTTTCCAAACCTAACCTAGCAGTTATAGCTGTAGTTGATCTCACTGCTGTCAAGCACATAGTCAATTCCAATCCTGTTCTTCTGATAAGGAATTATTGATATGTATGAGGAGGAAGTGTATACTTCTGCACTTTTGGTTTTCAGAATTTTGAATTGTCAGTCTCGTATGTTATTTTTTTCTGACTAATTGTGAAAGTATGAGTAATATTTTATCTAATGTTTCTTCTTTGAGGAAATGTTTTAAGTACCTTAACTTCTTTTATTGCACAGATGACTTGCTATTCATTGTTTACAATGTGTGTATGACATTGTTGATACTCCTTCCAGGGCTACGACCACTAGTACTGTTTTGTGGAGGTTTATATGGCTGCAGTCCAAGAACATCTCAGATTATGTTAAAAATGAGATTTTAAATTATTCACTGTTGGGCAGAGATTTAGTGTATGGCCCTCTGCTGCAGCGGTGATCAGAAAGTGTGATGAAAGGAGCAAGCTGATTCAGGGAATCTCCAAGATGTTTCAGCCCTCCTTTTCCAAGTTATTTTCTATCACCTCATGCAGTTTTGGCAAAAAAAGCAGCATAGTCTCAACAAAATACAGGTAAACTAACGTTCAGGAAGAAATGATGGGGGGGGGGTCTACAAAGAAATTTCGAACCTCTGAAAACTAAGGAAGTTCGACCAGTCTGACTGTTCAAGAGACCTTATCACCCCCTCCCACTGTGGCCTCTGTTTTTTTTTTTTTTTTTTCAGAAGTCTGAATCTCCATTTTTCTTTTCAGCAACATGTAGCTTCAGACAAATGGGTACTGAAAATCCTCTTTTTCCAGGGGGTCTTTTTTCATCATCCAGATCAGACTCTGTTGTTTCCACTGGTTCTTCATCAGATGCTATTCCAAAGAGTGATAGAACCAGTTCCTTCTACCCAGATGGGGAATGATTTCTATTTTAGGATGTTCCTAGTGCCAAAGAAAGAAAATACTTGAAGACCAGTTATGGATTTTTCTGTCTGAAGCCAGTTTGTGATGGTGCCCACATTCAAAATGATAACATTTCACAACCTGATGTCCTTCAAGAATGCAACTGCAGTCATAACATGTGGGTTGTCCTGCCTCAGGCAGCCCTCGGTCGGCCGGATTCCGAAGTCTGGGTCCGACGTTGGCTGATGTTGCATTTCTCTCCGACGTCAGAGCGGCTGGAGTACATAAGCATCAGCCGACGCCATTTTCTTCAGTCTTTCTTGCCACGCGGTGCCCGAAGCAGAAGCAGTTCGCAAGTGCCGGTCGGTCAGCTCCTGTATTCTTCGATTCCGAAGTCATCAAAAAAGCTAAGTACCCCGTTGGGGACCTTTTCTTGCCTCAGCCGATGTCAGAAATTACTGAAAAAGTTAACAATTGTCTTTCTTGTGGTAAACAAATACCTCATAAGGATTTCCACTCTTACTGTCTACCTTGCCTTGGCCCAGACCACGACGTCTCGGCCTGTGTAGCCTGTGCTCACTTCAACAAGCGCACCCTCAGGCGCTGGGCAGAGTTCGCTGAAGACTTTTTCGGCGATAAATTTGCTTACACCATGCCGTCGGAACTTCCGACATCGCAAACTCCCAAGAAGCGAAAAGACCGGGACCGACATCCTCGGCCCGCGTCTACCACCGACTCCACGCCAAAACCTAGCGCGAGTGATCCGGTTCCCTCTGAGACTGTCTCTCCACCACTCCGAACCGAAGACACCGCATTACCGACTACTCTGATTCCGGACATTACTCCGACGCCAGTTATCGATTTTCCTTCGGATACCGAAACCGAGGAAATGCCCGAGACCATTGCTGTAGATAAGGTCACTCCACGTGGAGCTGCCAGGCCTCCTATGGCCATGTCTATTAAGGCCTACACTAGGGCTAAGGCAGCCAGCAAAACAAAGCATATTACTACTAAAACCTTACCTCAGCCTACTCCAGAGACACAAATTATGTCTATGGCTGCTGACTTAATTTCTATGATTAGAGGTTCACAGGCCCATCCTGAGAGAGGATCCCAGCCTCCTTCTGATAAAAGGCCCCGGGTTGAACCCTCTGACCCTATCCCTTCAGATGAAGATTCTGAGGGCTCTGTCCACTCTGATGGCCAGGAAGAGCTCTTCCAGACCTATGAGGACTCGGATGCAGAGGATTCCATCCCCTCGGCCTCCCCTCCTGAGGATATTTCTTTTGGGGAAGTTCTGCATACCATGAGGGAACATTTCAAGTGGCAAGGGCAGGAATACTCTGATTCCAGGAAACGCCGCAGCACAGGCCCTTAGCTATTCCTCCTGTACTTGATGTTTTGGATGATTTATATTCTGACTCTAGTGCTACCCCTGACTCTCTTCCTCCGGCTCCAGCCAAGCCAGACGGGTATTACAGGGTCCCAGAAACACATTCCTATTTATTCCGGGCCCATTCTGCTGATTTGGAAACTATTTCACAGGGGCCTAAAGGAGTTTCTGCTTCCACCTCTAAAAATCCATTGCCCTCCAACAGGGAAGCTAGGTCATTAGAGAGATGGGGCAACAAGGTTTACACATCCACTAACTTATCTATGAGAGCTTTGAATTGCCTTTTTCATATGTTACAATATCAGGATTTCCTGTTAGAAGATTTACAAAAAACATTAGCCACTCCTGATCCTTTAGACAGGAAGGCTTTGCAGGAAGCTGTACATAACACTCAACAAGTAAGCAACCACTTCCTGCAGTGTGGATATGATGCACTGGAAGCTTCATGTAGGGCAGCTATGACAGGGGCAGTCATTCGTAGGCATGCATGGTTAAAAGATCAACCTCTACCAGATCATGTAAAGGCAAAACATCTGGATGCACCCTTGGAAAAGAACAAGCTTTTTGGTGCTAATGCTAAGGATGTGTTAAAGACCATCGAAGAAAAAGCAAAATCAGTTCAGACGGTGAAAGATTTCCTCCAGGTTCAACCCCCTAGATTCAGTAGGAATTGGCCTTCAAAAAACTGGGCCTTTCCAAATCCAGAAAAGTTTCAAAGGGGTAAAAACAGACGTGGCCGAGGAAGAGGCCAATACAGAGGCCCTTACAGGGGACGACAATGGCAGCCAGGAAACCAAAGAAGTGACGCAGGGGTTTCACCTGCCCCACAGCCACAATCTCAATGACTTTCCTCTACTTCTGCCTACCAGGGAACAAATAGAAGCTCCCTTGGGCGGGAAATTATCTTTGTTTGCAGAAAATTGGCACAGACTGACAAAGGACAAATGGATTTTGGACATTATAGACCGAGGCTACAGGTTCCATTTTCATACCTTGCCAAGAAAACAAGGCATTCCAAACCTGCCACAAAACCAGAGGGCAGAGGCTATCAAGCAAATCACTCTGCTGACTCAAATGAAAGCAATAGAAAGAGTTCCACAACAAGAACAAGGACAGGGGTTTTACTCAAGACTGTTCCTTGTTCCAAGAAAAGAATCTCAATGGAGACCAATACTGGACTTGTCCGCATTAAACACCTTTCTCATAGTACCAAAGTTCAAAATGCTGACTCTACAGCAACTCCTTCCCATGCTGGGCAAGGGGTCTTGGCTGATTACTCTGGACCTCAAGGAGGCATACCTGCATGTCCCTATCAGACACAGCTGCAGAAGATACCTCAGATTTCTTGCAGGGCCAGAGCATTATCAATTCTCAGCATTGCCATTTGGCTTATCTACTGCACCCAGAGTATTCACAAAATGCCTGGCTTCAGTAATTGCTCATTGCAGGCCAGGGGATACAAATTTACCCGTACCTGGACGACTGCCTCATACAAGCGGACGACAAATTGATGTTGACAAAAAACTTGGACTATGTCATATGATTACTACAAGCTCTGGGATACACAGTCAACTTTCAAAAGTCAAGACTGCAACCATCCCAGCAAATAATCTTCTTAGGTGCCAAACTAGACACAGCCTCTCAAATGGCTTACCTGACAGAAGACAAGCAAGAGAAGTTAACTCATTATTTCAAAGGTTTAGCAAAACTCACCCAGATGACTGCAAGGAGATTCCTACAGGCCCTGGGTTACATGGCATCATGCATTCTCCTGGTTCCATTAGCAAGACTACACATGAGAAAGCTTCAGTGGTACCTAAAAAGCGTTTGGTCTCAACACAGCAACAACTTGGAGACAACTATACCGCTCATTCCATGCCTACAAAAGGAATTCCTATGGTGGGCCTTGGTGAGCCAGGCAAACACAGGTATGTCATTCAAAAAACCGCAGATAACACAGACCATGACCACAGATGCCTCAGACCTTGGATGGGGGGCGCACATGGAAGTCAAGTGTATACAAGGACAATGTTCTCCAAAGGAAACACATCTGCATATAAACCAAAAGGAAATGCTGGCAGTAATGCATGCCATCGAGGCCTTTCAACGCCAACTTCAGCAAGGCCATTTACTGATACAGACAGACAACACCACTGTGATGTGGTATATAAACAAGCAAGGGGGCACCCACTCTTACCCCCTTTGCAGACTGACAATGCATCTTTGGGAAAAATCACTGAGCCTAAACATCCAGTTACAATCCCAGTTTGTTCCAGGCAAAGACAATGTGTTGGCGGACAGCCTAAGCAGGAATTTCACAGATCCACACGAGTGGAGGTTACATCCGAAGGTCTTCACACAGCTCACTTCGACATGGGGCAGGCCAGAAGTGGTCCTATTTGCCTCTCACCTCAACCACCTTCTACAAAAATTCTGCACAAGGACATACCATCCAAAAGCTTGGAAAATAGATGCTCTCTCATTCAACTGGAACTTCCTAACAATCTATGCATTCCCACCTCTGCCACTGATGACCTCAGTATTATTGAAGATCAAAGCAGAGAGACCCAAGGGAATCATAATAGCTCCAGATTGGCCAAGACAACACTGGTATCCACTACTACGGAGCATATGTCACACCAGGAGGTGGGCCCTTCCGCAATGGCCTCTACTTTTGACTCAACACAATTTCGAAACCGTGCATCCAAACCTTCAGACACTGCAGCTAACAGCCTGGGAGATCCCATAAATAACCTCAACCTATCTCTCTCCAAGGAAGTTCAGAAGATACTAACAGAGGCTCGAAGACCATTCACCAGAAAGGTTTACTTAGCAAAATGGAAAAGATTCAGCAATTGGAATACCACCAAGGGACATGATGCATCATTGTTGAACATCCCACTCATCTTGGAATATTTGGCAGATATGCTAAATAATGGCCTCTCATATTCTTCCATAAAGATACATGCATCAGCTATTTCAGCTAGATATAACACTGATCCTCCTGTTTTTTCACACCCTTTGCTAAGGCAATTCCTCAGGGGAATCAAGAACATTAAGCCACCAAGAAAGGCCCCAGTGCCAGCCTGGGACCTCAATTTTGTTCTAGAAAAACTGACTCTACCTCCATTTGAACCAGCAGCTTCAGTTGACTTGCAATTTCTCTCATGGAAGACAGCTTTCCTGTTGGCAATTACCTCAGCAAGAAGGGTTTCGGAACTACAGGCCCTAATGGCAATACCACCGTTCATAATTTTTCACAGAGACAGGGTTTCATTAAGGACCAACCCTACCTTTATGCCAAAGGTGGTATCTAGGGTTTCTTTAAATCAAGCCATTCATCTGCCTGCTTTCTTCCCGAATCCTGAGAATAAGTGGGAAAGACTGTTGCATACCTTGGGCATCCACAGACAACTTCGATACTACCTGGACAGAACTAAGGCCAGTAGGAAGTCTGAACAACAATTTGTAGCTTACGCCCCTGCAGTCCAAGGGAAAGCAATTTCAAAACAGACTATTTCAAAATGGATTGGACATTGCATCAAATTCTGTTATTCCTTTCATGGAAAGACTGTTCCAGCCAATGTCAGACCACATTCCACCAGAGCTACAGCCACCTCTACAGCATTCTTAAGAGGAGTGCCTACTAAGGACATTCTAGAAGCTGCCACATGGAGCTCCGTGCATACATTCTCCAAACACTAAAATCTCCCTCTATACTCCAGATCCAGAGCAGGCTTTGCTTCGGCAGTCCTGTAGGGTTTAATTGCCACACCATCTTTTTCCTAGAGCATTCCTCCTCCCCCAGCTAAGCTATGGTATTCTACCCACATGTTATGACTGCAGTTGTTGCATTCTTGAAGGACATAGTACAGTTTTATACCTACCATAAATGTAGATGTCCGATAGACATGCAACTGCAGTCGGATTTTCCCTCCCTCCCTCCATACCCCTCTATGCCTAGGGTCCACTCCTATCCCTGTTCCTCTTAGCTGGGGATATCAGTTATGGCGTATTTGTTTTATTGCTCATTTATTTGTCTGGAATCCTGTTTTTGTCTTCCAATTTGATTACAGCCTTCCTTGGGGGGCACCCGGCATCTGGGGCAAGAAACACTGAAGAAAATGGCGTCGGCTGATGCTTATGTACTCCAGCCGCTCTGACATCGGAGAGAAATGCGACATCAGCCGACGTCGGACCCAGACTTTGGAATCCGGCCGACCGAGGGCTGCCTGAGGCAGGACAAACCCATATGTTATGACTGCAGTTGCATGTCTATCGGACATCTACATTTATGGTAGGTACAAAACTGTACTTTACCTATTGTTCTCACCACAGATGCCCCAGATTTTCCTTGTGAAGCAGATTTTGAAGGGATAAAAGTGCAGGGGGTGTGGTTCACCAAGGACAGATGCAAGCACATACATATCAAGTAGATGCTTGCCCTGATCTAAGCACTAAACTCTTAGAATCATCTTTGGTACCTGAGACCTCTTCATGTGCTTACAAATAATACCACAGTAATGTAGTACATCAACAAGCAAGGGGGAACCTGGTTGTGTGTACCCTATTTGCAGACTAGACATTTTACCTTGGGATATAGCTTAACAACACAATCTCATTCTTCAGGTATTCTGCATTCTGTCAGAGCAAAATTGTGTAGCAGACAAGCTGTGCAGGGCCAGGGCAGACCCTCACAAACGGAAACTAGCTAAGGAGGTTTTTCAAGATTTGATTTGTCTGTGGGGTGTTTCTGTAGTACACTTCTTTGCCTCCTCTTCAACTATCAAGATTCTGTTCCAGGATTCCATTCAGGAAGGATTAGAAGACAGAGATGACTTTTATTTTCCTTGGACAGGAATGTTCCTGTATGCTTTTCCACTGATATGTGGGTACTTTGTGGTTACTCCCTCCTGGCCCAGGCAACCATGGATGTCCTTCAAGGATGCATCTGCAGTCATAACATATGGGTTGTCCTGCCTCAGGCAGCCCTTCGGTCGGCCGGATTCCAAAGTCTGGGTCTGGCCTCGGCTGATGTCGCACTTCACCCGATGTCATAGCTCCTAGGGTATAAAGGCATCAGCCGACGCCATTTTCCTTGGTCTTTCTTGCCGCACGGTGCCCGAAGCAGAAGCTGTTCGCAAGTGCCGGTCTGTCAGATCCAGAGATTTCAGCTACCGAAGACTTCTAAAAAAGCTAAGTACCCCGTTGGGGACTCTTTCTTGCCTCAGCCGATGTCAGACAAAGTAAATAATTGTTTAACTTGTGGGAAACAAATACCTCATAAGGATTTCCACTCTTACTGCCTTCCTTGCTTAGGCCCAGACCACGACGTATCAGCTTGTTTAGCCTGTGCTTCCTTCAACCGACGGACACTTAGACGTCGGTCGGAGTTTGCTGAAGAGTTTTTTGGCTCCGCTTTTGCATATAAAATGCCGTCGGAGACTCCTACTACACATTTAGCTAAAAAATGCAAGGAAAAGGACCGACACTCGCGGCCCGCGGTTTCAGCTGAAACCACGGTTAGGCCTACCGCGAGTGTCTCGGTTTCGGCTGAAACCGAGACCTCGGTTCTCCCTTCGGCCGAAAGCATGCCTCCGACAACCGAGGCCACACAGACCCCGGCTGAGTCAGCTACAGAAATTCCTACTGAAGAAGCAGGCACACAAGATTTGTCCGACACCATTCTGTTGGACATCGCTACTCCGGCACATGGGGCAGCTAGACCCCCTGCTTCTATGTCTATCAAGGCCTTCTCCAGGGCTAAAGCAGCTAAACATTCCAAGGCCTTACCTACAAAAGCTCCCTCTCACAGACCTACCTCAAGTTCTCAGATTCTCAGCCTTGCTGAGGACCTTATTTCTCTGATCAGGGGATCCCAACCTCACCCAGACAGGGCCTCACAACCCCCTCCTGAAAAGAGACCTAGGACTGAACCCCCTGAACCTCTCTCTTCTGACTATTCCTCGGATGGTTCAGATTTATCTGACCATCAGGAAGGACCATACTCACCTTATGAGGATTCTGATGCAGAAGACTCCATTCCTTCTGCCTCCCCTCCAGAAGAATTTTCATTTGGGGAAACTCTACACTCAATGAGGGAGCACTTCCAATGGCAGGGTCAGGATTTTTCTGACTCTAGGAAAAGGCTAAGGACTTTTTTTACACTTACCACAGCATAGGCCTTTAGCCATACCACCTGTACTATCAGTTGTTGATGATGCATACAATGATGCCAGTACTGCCCCTGATTCTTTTCCCCCGGCCCCTGCCAAACCTGACAGATATTACAGGGTCCCGGATTCTCACTTCCACTTGTATAAGGCCCATGCTGCAGACCCAGAAACCATTTCTCAGGGCTCTAAAGGTGTTGCAGCTGCCTCTGCCAAAAACCCTCTACCCTCTGAAAGAGAATCAAGAGCATTAGCGAGATGGGGTAAAAAGGTTTATACATCTGCTACTCTTTCTGGCAGGGTTTTAAACTGTCAATTTCATATGATACAGTACCGGGAATTATTGTTAGATCAGCTGAATAAAAAGCTTTCCTCTCCTGAACCTTTAGACCGTAAGTCCCTTCATGATTTGGTACACAACTCTCAGCAGGTCAGTAATCATTTCTTAAAATGTGGCTATGATGCACTGGAGGCTTCATTTAGATCAGCTATGACTGGAGCAGTGATTCGAAAGCATGCCTGGCTAAAATAACAATCCTTGCCAGACCATGTTAAGTCTAAACTCCTAGATGCTCCTATGGAGAAACGAAGTTTATTTGGCGCCCCTGCACAGGAGGTTCTAAAGAAAGTGGAAGAAAAAGCAAAATCTGTCCAAACAATCAAGGATTTTATGCAGGTCCAACCTCCGAGGTTCAGCAGAAATTGGCCTTCAAAGAATTGGTCCTTTCCAGACACCTCCAGAGCACAGAGAGGCAGAAATAGACGCCCAAGAGGCAGAGGTCAATCAAGGGGTGCCGCCTACAGAGGTCGTCAGTGGCAACCTGCCAACCAGAGAAGTGCCGCCACAGCTGCGACTGCAACCACTTCCACAGGACAGACACAATGACTTGACTCTGATTCCGCCTACCAGGGAACAACTGGAAGCACCCTTGGGTGGAAAGCTAGCTTTATTTTCAAAAAACTGGCATTGCATTACAGGGGACAAATGGACTTTGCAAACAATAGACAAAGGCTACAGGTTTCACTTCCACACTCTACCAAAAAAGAGAGGAATGCCAAACCTTCCACCAAGTCAGAAATCAGAGGCTCTAAAACAAATCATCAACTTACTAAGGATGAGAACAATAGAAAAGGTACCATCTATAGAACAAGGCCAAGGATTTTACTCCAGACTATTCCTTGTACCAAGAAAAGAAAATCAATGGAGGCCTATTCTCGACTTGTCCGCACTGAACACATATCTCATTGTTCCAAAATTCAAGATGCTGACCCTACAGCAACTTCTTCCCATGTTGGGCAAGGAGTCTTGGCTGGTGACTCTAGATCTCAAGGAGGCATACCTGCACGTCCCTATATGACCAGATTGCAGAAGACACCTCAGATTTCTTGCAGGATCAGAGCATTATCAATTCTCAGCATTGCCCTTCGGCTTATCTACTGCGCCCAGTGTATTCACGAAATGCCTGGCATCAGTAATTGCACATTGCAGGCTTCAGGGAATTCAAATCTACCCATACCTGGACGACTGCCTAATGCAAGCGGACAACAAGACAAAAATAATAAAGGATTTGGCCTATGTCATACAACTGCTGCAAGCCTTGGGATACACAGTCAACATACAAAAGTCAAGACTAGTGCCATCCCAAAGGATAACATTTTTGGGCGCAGAACTGGACACAATAACTCAGATGGCTTTTCTCACAGAAGAAAAACAAAAGCAACTACCAGTCTACTTCATGGCATTAACAAGACAAACTCAGCTTACTGCAAGGAAAGTCCTGCAGGCCCTGGGTTACATGGCATCCTGCATAATCTTGATCCCACATGCCAGGCTGCATATGAGAAAATTACAATGGTACCTAAGGAATGTATGGTCTCAACACAGACACAGTCTAGAAGCCCTGATACCAATCATTCCATGCCTGAAAAAGAATTCCTGTGGTGGCCTCAGGCCTGCCAGATCAACAGAGGATTGCCTTTCCACAAACCACATCCAAGGCAGACCATCACCACGGATGCCTCAGACCTAGGCTGGGGGGCACACATGGAAGACAAGTGTATCCAAGGCCTATGGTCCCAAGACCAGCTGAATCTACACATAAATCTAAAGGAGATGCTGGCAGTGAAGCATGCAATCGAGGCATTCAAATCATTCCTCCAGCAAGGACACCTGCTGATAAGGACGGACAATACCACAGTCATGTGGTACATCAACAAACAGGGAGGCACACATTCATACTCTCTATGCCGGATGGCAATGGACCTGTGGAACTTGGGCCTGAGTCTCAACATCCAACTGCAGGCCAGATTCGTACCAGGAAAAGAGAATTTACTAGCAGACAGCTTAAGCAGAACTACCACGGATGCTCACGAATGGATGCTGCATCCAGACACCTTCAAAACCATAACAAAGAAATGGGGAATGCCAGAGATAGACCTGTTCGCCTCCCCACTCAACCACCAACTGAAGAAATTCTGCTCAAGAGTATACCACCCACAAGCCTGGAGGGTGGACTCTCTTTCAGCTGGAAGGCCCTGACAGTATATGCCTTTCCACCTCTCCCATTGATGTACAACGTTCTACTGAAGATCAGAGAGGAACAGCCAAAGGTAATTCTGATAGCTCCAGACTGGCCAAGGCAGCATTGGTACCCGCTACTGAGAAGCATGTCTCGGACGAACTCATGGCCTCTACCTCTATGTCCTTTACTTCTAACGCAGAACAACTACAAGACCCTGCATCCAAACTTAAAAACGCTGCAGCTAACTGCTTGGAAAATTGCATAAAACAAAACCAACCAGTTTTATCTCAGAGGGTTAAGGACATTATCCTGGAGGCTCGCAGACCCTCCACAAGGAAAACATATTCAGCCAAAAGGAAGAGATTCCTCATTTGGAGTGCAGCAAAGGGAACAAATGTCACACTGGCAAACCTAGCACACATCCTAGAATACTTAGCAGAACTGTTCCACAATGGCCTGTCCTATTCTTCCATTAAGATTCATGCATCAGCAATTTCAGCAGAGTACAACATGGATCCTCCTGTCTTCTCTCATCCTCTCCTCAGACAATTTTTGAGAGGGATCAAAAATGTAAAACCTCCAAGGAAACCACCTCTACCTGCATGGGATCTCAATTTTGTGCTAGAAAAATTAACACTTCCCCCTTTTGAACCAGCAGCTACAGCAGACTTACAGTTCTTATCTTGGAAAACTGCCTTCCTGCTAGCAATCACTTCAGCAAGAAGGGTATCCGAGTTACAGGCATTAATGGCAGTGCAGCCTTTCCTTATCTTTCACCAGGATAGAGTGTCTCTGAGAACTAATCCTACTTTTATGCCAAAGGTGGTATCCAGGGTATCCTTGAACCAAGCTATTCATTTACCTACATTCTTCCCTAACCCACAGAACAGGGGGGAAAAACTACTACACACCTTGGATGTACACAGACAACTGCGCTACTATCTGGACAGAACTAAGGCCAGCAGAAAAACTGACCAGCTTCTGGTAGCATATGCAACAGGAGTGCAAGGAAAAGCAATTTCAAAACGGACAATCTCAAAATGGATAGGAAATTGCATTCGATTCTGCTACTCATTTCATGGAAAGACAACTCCTGAAAATATCAGTCCTCACTCCACAAGAGCTACAGCCACCACTACAGCTTTCCTATGAGGAGTGGCTACCAAAGACATTTTAGAAGCTGCTACTTGGTGCTCCGTGCATACATTTGCCAAGCATTACAATCTTCCTTTATACTCCAGATCCTGAGCAGGTTTTGCAACTGCAGTTTTACAAGGGATCTTAACTACACCATCATTATCTTAGTGCCTCCTCCCCCAGTTTGGCTATGGTATTCTACCCATATGTTATGACTGCAGATGCATCCTTGAAGGACATAGTACAGTTTTGTACCTACCATAAATGTAGATGTCCGATAGGTATGCATCTGCAGTCAGGATTACCCACCCTCCTTCCCCTCTGTGGTATTCCTAGGGTACTTACCCCTCTCTTAGCTAGCTGGGGGAATCTTTTATGGTGTATTTGTTTGTATGTATATATGTATATATACTTTTTGATTTCTACTGTTTGGAATTTTCTTTTTTACAAATTTAGCCTTCCTAGAGGGCACCTGGCATCTGGGGCAAGAAACACTGAGGATAATGGCGTCGGCTGATGCCTTTATACCCCAGGAGCTATGACGTCAGGTGAAGTGCGACATCAGCCGAGGCCAGACCCAGACTTTGGAATCCGGCCGACCGAAGGGCTGCCTGAGGCAGGACAACCCATATGTTATGAATGCAGATGCATACCTATCGGACATCTACATTTATGGTAGGTACAAAACTGTACTTTCTCCCTTCTTTTGGAAATGGCCAGGTGCAATTACCACAAGTTTCCTCAGACTAGATTTACACCCCAACATTAATCAACTTCAGTTTACTGCCTGGATTATAGTTTTTTTTTTCACTTTTAGGAACCTATCTACTGAGGACATGCAGCAGGTACTAAATGAGTCAAGAATGTCTGTTACTAGAAAGTCATATATTAGCAAATGGGAAAGATTTTCTAGTTCATACCACATAACCAACACCCAATCAGGACTAGTTGTTTTCTAGTTTTACAGTATTTTTGTGAGTTAGTATGCTACAACCTTTTCTTTTTCCTTGGTCAAGGTTCATTTACCTGCCATTCAACATGTCTACCCATGGATCTTCCTCTTTCAATGCAGTCTCATGTCAGAATATTTTTAACAGCTGCGTAAGAGGCTTCCAGGAAAAATGTTTGCTCATCCTTGGAATCTTTAATCGTGTGTTAGAAAAGCTAACACTTGCTCCATTTGAACCAACTCACCTGGTTGATTTGAGGTTCTTGACATGGAAAATAGTTGTTCTGATTGCCCTGACCTCTGCAAGATATCTTGAGTTGCAAGCTTCTGGTGAGTCAGCCCTATCTCACTTTCCATAAGGAGATGGTTTCTTTAAGAATGAATCCTTCTTTATGCCTAAAGTGATGTCCAAGTTTACTTTAAGCCAAAATATCAGTCTCCCCCCTTTTCCCACCTGAAATTAAAAATGTGAGGGAGAGAATACTCCATATCTTGGATGTTCACAGACATCTCTGGTATGATTATGACAGAACTAAATCTTTCAGATCTTCAGATCACTTGTTCATTTCTTGCGAAGTTAAGGAGAAGGGACAACCTGTGTCAAAACAGACTATTTCCAAATGACTGTCTAAGGGCTATTACCTTTTGCTGTTCCAGGCAGGGTCAAGGCCCACTCTACCAGGGCTTTGATTTTATTTCTGGATTTTTTAAAAGGGTTGGATTTTAGAACTATTCTAAAAGTAGCAACTTGGTCCTCTGTGGATACTTTTACTAAGGACTACAAACTATATATTGTCTCTAGGTCTATACCAGGCTTTTGCTAGGACTGTTCCTCATGGACTTTTGGACCATCATCCTTCCTCCTCCTGATAGTACACTGGCTCCACAAACCACATCCAAGGCAGACCATCACCACGGATGCCTCAGACCTAGGCTGGGGGGCACACATGGAAGACAAGTGTATCCAAGGCATATGGTCCCAAGACCAACTGAATCTACACATAAATCTAAAGGAGATGCTGGCAGTGAAGCATGCAATCGAGGCATTCAAATCATTCCTCCAGCAAGGACACCTGCTGATAAGGACGGACAATACCACAGTCATGTGGTACATCAACAAACAGGGAGGCACACATTCATACTCTCTATGCCGGATGGCAATGGACCTGTGGAACTTAGGCCTGAGTCTCAACATCCAACTGCAGGCCAGATTAGGTACCAGGAAAAGAGAATTCACTAGCAGACAGCTTAAGCAGAACTACCACGGATGCTCACGAATGGATGCTGCATCCAGACACCTTCAAAACCATAACAAAGAAATGGGGAATGCCAGAGATAGACCTGTTAAGCCTCCCCACTCAACCACCAACTGAAGAAATTCTGCTCAAGAGTATACCACCCACAAGCCTGGAGGGTGGACTCTCTTTCAGCTGGAAGGCCCTGACAGTATATGCCTTTCCACCTCTCCCATTGATGTACAACGTTCTACTGAAGATCAGAGAGGAACAGCCAAAGGTAATTCTGATAGCTCCAGACTGGCCAAGGCAGCATTGGTACCCGCTACTGAGAAGCATGTCTCGGACGAACTCATGGCCTCTACCTCTATGTCCTTTACTTCTAACGCAGAACAACTACAAGACCCTGCATCCAAACTTAAAAACGCTGCAGCTAACTGCTTGGAAAATTGCATAAAACAAAACCAACCAGTTTTATCTCAGAGGGTTAAGGACATTATCCTGGAGGCTCGCAGACCCTCCACAACGAAAACATATTTAGCCAAAAGGAAGAGATTCCTCATTTGGAGTGCAGCAAAGGGAACAAATGTCACACTGGCAAACCTAGCACACATCCTAGAATACTTAGCAGAACTGTTCCACAATGGCCTGTCCTATTCTTCCATTAAGATTCATGCATCAGCAATTTCAGCAGAGTACAACATGGATCCTCCTGTCTTCTCTCATCCTCTCCTCAGACAATTTTTGAGAGGGATCAAAAATGTAAAACCTCCAAGGAAACCACCTCTACCTGCATGGGATCTCAATTTTGTGCTAGAAAAATTAACACTTCCCCCTTTTGAACCAGCAGCTACAGCAGACTTACAGTTCTTATCTTGGAAAACTGCCTTCCTGCTAGCAATCACTTCAGCAAGAAGGGTATCCGAGTTACAGGCATTAATGGCAGTGCAGCCTTTCCTTATCTTTCACCAGGATAGAGTGTCTCTGAGAACCAATCCTACTTTTATGCCAAAGGTGGTATCCAGGGTATCCTTGAACCAAGCTATTCATTTACCTACATTCTTCCCTAACCCACAGAACAGGGGGGAAAAACTACTACACACCTTGGATGTACACAGACAACTGCACTGCTATCTGGACAGAACTAAGGCCAGCAGAAAAACTGACCAGCTTCTGGTAGCATATGCAACAGGAGTGCAAGGAAAAGCAATTTCAAAACGGACAATCTCAAAATGGATAGGAAATTGCATTCGATTCTGCTACTCATTTCATGGAAAGACAACTCCTGAAAATATCAGTCCTCACTCCACAAGAGCTACAGCCACCACTACAGCTTTCCTATGAGGAGTGGCTACCAAAGACATTTTAGAAGCTGCTACTTGGAGCTCCGTGCATACATTTGCCAAGCATTACAATCTTCCTTTATACTCCAGATCCTGAGCAGGTTTTGCAACTGCAGTTTTACAAGGGATCTTAACTACACCATCATTATCTTAGTGCCTCCTCCCCAGTTTGGCTATGGTATTCTACCCATATGTTATGACTGCAGATGCATCCTTGAAGGACATAGTACAGTTTTGTACCTACCATAAATGTAGATGTCCGATAGGTATGCATCTGCAGTCAGGATTACCCACCCTCCTTCCCTCTGTGGTATTCTAGGGTACTTACCCTCTCTTAGCTAGCTGGGGGAATCTTTTATGGTGTATTTGTTTGTATGTATATATGTATATATACTTTTTGATTTCTACTGTTTGGAATTTTCTTTTTTACAAATTTAGCCTTCCTAGAGGGCACCTGGCATCTGGGGCAAGAAACACTGAGGAAAATGGCGTCGGCTGATGCCTTTATACCCCAGGAGCTATGACGCTGGGTGAAGTGCGACATCAGCCGAGGCCAGACCCAGACTTTGGAATCCGGCCGACCGAAGGGCTGCCTGAGGCAGGACAACCCATATGTTATGAATGCAGATGCATACCTATCGGACATCTACATTTATGGTAGGTACAAAACTGTACTTTCTCCCTTCTTTTGGAAATGGCCAGGTGCAATTACCACAAGTTTCCTCAGACTAGATTTACACCCCAACATTAATCAACTTCAGTTTACTGCCTGGATTATAGTTTTTTTTTTCACTTTTAGGAACCTATCTACTGAGGACATGCAGCAGGTACTAAATGAGTCAAGAATGTCTGTTACTAGAAAGTCATATATTAGCAAATGTGAAAGATTTTCTAGTTCATACCACATAACCAACACCCAATCAGGACTAGTTGTTTTCTAGTTTTACAGTATTTTTGTGAGTTAGTATGCTACAACCTTTTCTTTTTCCTTGGTCAAGGTTCATTTACCTGCCATTCAACATGTCTACCCATGGATCTTCCTCTTTCAATGCAGTCTCATGTCAGAATATTTTTAACAGCTGCGCAAGAGGCTTCCAGGAAAAATGTTTGCTCATCCTTGGAATCTTTAATCGTGTGTTAGAAAAGCTAACACTTGCTCCATTTGAACCAACTCACCTGGTTGATTTGAGGTTCTTGACATGGAAAATAGTTGTTCTGATTGCCCTGACCTCTGCAAGATATCTTGAGTTGCAAGCTTCTGGTGAGTCTGCCCTATCTCACTTTCCATAAGGAGATTGTTTCTTTAAGAATGAATCCTTCTTTATGCCTAAAGTGATGTCCAAGTTTACTTTAAGCCAAAATATCAGTCTCCCCCCTTTTCCCACCTGAAATTAAAAATGTGAGGGAGAGAATACTCCATATCTTGGATGTTCACAGACATCTCTGGTATGATTATGACAGAACTAAATCTTTCAGATCTTCAGATCACTTGTTCATTTCTTGCGAAGTTAAGGAGAAGGGACAACCTGTGTCAAAACAGACTATTTCCAAATGACTGTCTAAGGGCTATTACCTTTTGCTGTTCCAGGCAGGGTCAAGGCCCACTCTACCAGGGCTTTGATTTTATTTCTGGATTTTTTAAAAGGGTTGGATTTTAGAACTATTCTAAAAGTAGCAACTTGGTCCTCTGTGGATACTTTTACTAAGGACTACAAACTATATATTGTCTCTAGGTCTATACCAGGCTTTTGCTAGGACTGTTCCTCATGGACTTTTGGACCATCATCCTTCCTCCTCCTGATAGTACACTGGTATACCTAAGGCTACTGCAGCAACGATCTTAATGAAGAACATTGTGCAATTGTGTAAGTAAACTTACCATAAGTGTACATGTTCGAATGATCATGGCTGCAATATCCCCTCCCTCCCTCCCCATTGTTTTTGATTGCTTTTGTTAGTGTGTGTTTGTGTGTGTGTGTGTGTGTATATATATATATATATATATATATATATATATATATATATATATATATGCATTTATGTATGTGTATATATATATATATATATATATATGTATACACACATATATATGTATGTGCGTGTGTGTATATATATATATATATCTATATATATATATATATCTATATATATATATATATATATATATATATATATATATATATATATATATATATATATAGATCTATTTCTACATTTCAAACTTTCACAATGTCAAATTTCCTATGGTAGAGACCATAAGATCGACATTTTGGAAGTTCGAACCGTTTAAATGGAGATTGCCATACAACATGGAACGATATGTTTACAGTTTTCCTTGATTTAGTGCAATCTCGGAGATGGTATATTTAATTAGCAGAGCATATGGGAGTTGCAGGGGGGGCGTATTACCCCCCTGCAAAAAACGTAAAAAAAATGTTTTGTTTGTTTTTTTTAATTTTGAACTTTCAAAACGTCGATCTTATTTTATTATATTTATTTTACATTTGTTGACTGGGATAGTCCATTTGGGTGGGAGGCCCGGGGAGAAAAGCTCCAATAAAACAAGAATAACATTGATAGATAGTGTCGGTTTTACATAGAACTTAACAGAAATATTTAGAGACAACAAATAAAATGCAATAGACACTTTAGTGAAAACGATAAAGTTGTTACAGTATATTAAAGTTGTGTTTGTATGTATATGTATGTACACACATTATATTTATATATATATATATATATATATATATATATATATATATATATATATATATATATAAATATTTTTTAGGGCAGGGGTCCATGTTTAGTTGATCATTTGAGTATACTATGTGTACATATGTATACCCTTACAAAGGAAAAGGAATTATCAAATTATACTCTTTTTATTGTAGGTAGCTGATAGGTGTTGCTAACAAGTGGGAGTGGGGTCTACATGGGGACTATAAAATTTTGGGGATGAAATTTAATGTGGGCTTATGTTGTATTAGCCTGGCTTGGTGCGGGAGCAGAGCCAGTTGTTAGTGAGGTGTTCTTTGAGCAGAGTTTTGAATTGGTGTATGTTGGTAGCATTTAGGATATAAAGTCAACGAGCAAGTGGAAGAATAAACAAACTTGTAAAAGTAAAAAACCACTGTACCAAGCACAAATAAATCCTGATCCTGGAAAGTATGTAAATGCTTTATTCGAAAAGCAGCAACAAAGACACTCCAACACTCCAGATATACGCTGATACCAAAAAAAATGCACTCCAATAACGTATCCAACAAACGTTTTCGTCCCCAACTTCTTCAGTAATACTGGCCATATTGTTTAATTAGTGTTTTTATACTCCATTTGAAATTTGTCACCACTGCATTGACCAATCATGTTGTAAAGTGCTTAAAGTGTAAAAATACATAGAATTTTTAAGCCTAAAAAGCCATAAAGTTAAAATACAGAGATTTGAGCTTCAACAATAACTAAACTCATCCTGTAAACATTGTATGTTAAAACATGATAGAAAACACTTTAGTAATTCATTAATAAACTTGATGACTTAAATACTATCTTTCACAGAAAATATTTAAATAAATAAAATTAAATGGTGAAGCCATCTAGTGGTATAAATTAATAATGCATCTTAAAATAGAAAACATTTTCCTTAAGAAAATAATAAATATTAAAAAACATTCTTAAAAGATTCATTATTTGTAATAATAAAATATGAAAATACAGTTTAAAAAAATAGATGGAATTAGAGTTTTGCAGCCCTCAGTTTTAATACTGGGGCTATCGACACCATTTCATTGAGCCCTAAATTCCGATTTGCATCAAGAAGGAGTTGCCAATACAATTCTTTGTATTCAATAAGTGTTTCCCACATACCACCTCTGGGGTTAGTGGGGACAACCTCCAAAATGAAAAACTGATATCCAGGGGTCTCACATTTTTCTGAATGCTTGCTAAGGGCATTTTTTTCGTTCCTTACCCTAACATCATATAGGTGCTCATATATTCTCTGCCTGAGCCTTCTCTCACTCTTTCCCACATAGAAAGAGGAACATTTTTTACAAATAGCTATATATATGATTCCTATAGTGTCACAGTTGGCAAAGCTGTTTAGATGCAAAGTCATGTTTCTCGCTTTTAAATAAAGTGTGTCTCCACAAATTAAGTGTCTACAATAGTTACATTTACCACATTTGTGTAGCCCTTTCTTTAATCTATTACCATTGTAAATAGAATTAATTTTCTGGCCTGCCTCCAAAATATTTTCAATACTTTTACCTTTACGGTAAATGTAAGATGGATCATTATCAAATATATGTTCTAAGTCAGAAAATTTGGAAAAGCTATTCCATTCCCTAGAGAAAATATTTCTTAAAAATGCTGATTGTTGACAAAAGGTAGTAATAAGTCCTGACTTATTCTCTCCCTTCTTCTGTTCATGCTGTTCAGCTAAGACCAAGTTCTCATCTTTGCCCAAGATAGGCGCAAAAGAATCACTTCTTTTAATATTTACTTCATCAATCACTCTGTTAAAAAGTTCTGTAGGATACCCTCTCTTGGTGAATAGGTTCCTTAAAAAATTACTTTCTTCAAAGAAAACCTCATTATCAGAAGTCATCCTACTCAGCCTCACCAGTTGCCCTTTCACTACCCCTTTCTTCTGATGGGCGGGGTGGCAACTGGTGTAGTGCTAAGAATTGGAGAAGGTGTCCTTTCTATAAATGCGTGATGTAAAGGATCCTTCTTTCTTACCAATGCAAACATCTAGGTATCTCAATTCTTGTATGTCAAAATTACTGGTAAATTTTAAGAAACTAGAGGTGTTGTTTAAATATACCAAAAGGTTAAATGAATTGTTCCTTGCTCCTTTCCAAAAAAAGCATAAATCATCCAAGAACCTTGTGTATAAAACACATTCATTCAAAAGTGGAGAATTTAGAAGATATTTTTCTTCCCAATGTGCCATAATAATGTTGGCATAGGCTGGCAGTCACCATTGCAACGCCTTTTTCTTGTTTAAAATATTCTCCTTGGAAGTAGATAAAATTGTTTTTTAATACTACTTCCATCAAGGTTAAGGTGTTTCTAAAGTCTGTGTGAGTCAATCTTTTGCTTGCAACTAACTTTTCCTCAAACCAATGTAACCCTGTGTCATGAGGAATACATCCAAATAAGTCAATAACATCCATTGTACCAAAAGCAACATTATCAGTGTATAAGGAAGGCTTAATTTTCCTCAAGAGATCCCATGAATCTTTCAAAATGTTGTCACAGCCCTCTAATATGTTTTTGACTTTGTGATCCACAAATTTCGCCAAAGGGGCTGTTATTGAGCCCTCAGCTGACACAATTGGTCTGAGCGGTGGATCAAGGCTGTTTTTGTGCACTAATGACTAGACTAATGAATTAATGACTAATTAGAGACTAATGAATCAAGGAAAAGTCTATTACAATTCAAAAAACTACAGGGGGAGGGGGGGAAGGCAATTTCAGACGAGACAACAGGCTTGGAATTAGTTGATGGTATTACCAAAGACAGTTTTACTTTTACTTATGATGGTTTCAACATTTTCAACTATTCCAAAGTCAGTATAGACAAATCCTGGTTTGACTTATTTTCAAAGGGATTTACTTTTATTCCCACCCAAAAAATGGATATATTTAAACTACTGATAGACATAAAGTTATTCATTCGGAAAAAGAATTTAGAGTTGTTCTTCAAAGGTAGAAACCTAGACTGTGATGTCAATCAATTGAAGCGTAACAGCACATTTAACCCCCCCACTCACCCTCAGCTCAGAAACTTCGAGCTAAAATTGGAAAATGAAATTAGAACTCATTTAACAACCAAACATTTCCATTCTAATTTAACATATGATGAAAAGAACACCTTAAGAACTATTAGTAACAACCGTGACCTGAGGGTTATGAAACCAGACAAGGGTGGGGGTGTTGTTGTAATGGAGACAATTCAATATGAAGGAAAAATGCTGGAGCTATTAAATGATTCAGAAAAATATACCAGGGTTTCCATCAATGAGGTCAATATTGCCTACAGAAAGATTCAGGTCTTATTACATGACATGTTGATGGAAGGATCTATCGATCAAGGTACTTATAAATACCTGGTGGTTGAGAAACCAAAAATTCCGTGCATCTTTGGGATTCCCAAAGTGCACAAAAACAGCCTTGATCCACCGCTCAGACCAATTGTGTCAGCTGAGGGCTCAATAACAGCCCCTTTGGCGAAATTTGTGGATCACAAAGTCAAAAACATATTAGAGGGCTGTGACAACATTTTGAAAGATTCATGGGATCTCTTGAGGAAAATTAAGCCTTCCTTATACACTGATAATGTTGCTTTTGGTACAATGGATGTTATTGACTTATTTGGATGTATTCCTCACGACACAGGGTTACATTGGTTTGAGGAAAAGTTAGTTGCAAGAAAAAGATTGACTCACACAGACTTTAGAAACACCTTAACCTCAATGGAAGTAGTATTAAAAAACAATTTTATCTACTTCCAAGGAGAATATTTTAAACAAGAAAAAGGCGTTGCAATGGTGCGCTTTTCCCAGCCTATGCCAACATTATTATGGCATATTGGGAAGAAAAATATCTTCTAAATTCTCCACTTTTGAATGAATGTGTTTTATACACAAGGTTCTTGGATGATTTATGCTTTTTTTGGAAAGGGAGCAAGGAACAATTTACGAACCTTTTGGTATATTTAAACAACACCTCTAGTTTCTTAAAATTTACCAGTAATTTTGACATACAAGAATTGAGATACCTAGATGTTTGCATTGGTAAGAAAGAAGGATCCTTTACATCACGCATTTATAGAAAGGACACCTTCTCCAATTCTTACTTGCACTACACCAGTTGCCACCCCGCCCATCAGAAGAAAGGGGTAGTGAAAGGGCAACTGGTGAGGCTGAGTAGGATGACTTCTGATAATGAGGTTTTCTTTGAAGAAAGTAATTTTTTAAGGAACCTATTCACCAAGAGAGGGTATCCTACAGAACTTTTTAACAGAGTGATTGACGAAGTAAATATTAAAAGAAGTGATTCTTTTGCGCCTATCTTGGGCAAAGATGAGAACTTGGTCTTAGCTGAACAGCATGAACAGAAGAAGGGAGAGAATAAGTCAGGACTTATTACTACCTTTTGTCAACAATCAGCATTTTTAAGAAATATTTTCTCTAGGGAATGGAATAGCTTTTCCAAATTTTCTGACTTAGAACATATATTTGATAATGATCCATCTTACATTTACCGTAAAGGTAAAAGTATTAAAAATATTTTGGAGGCAGGCCAGAAAATTAATTCTATTTACAATGGTAATAGATTAAAGAAAGGGCTACACAAATGTGGTAAATGTAACTATTGTAGACACTTAATTTGTGGAGACACACTTTATTTAAAAGCGAGAGACATGACTTTGCATCTAAACAGCTTTGCCAACTGTGACACTATAGGAATCATATATATAGCTATTTGTAAAAAATGTTCCTCTTTCTATGTGGGAAAGAGTGAGAGAAGGCTCAGGCAGAGAATATATGAGCAACGATATGATGTTAGGGTAAGGAACGAAAAAAATGCCCTTAGCAAGCATTCAGAAAAATGTGAGACCCCTGGATATCAGTTTTTCATTTTGGAGGTTGTCCCCACTAACCCCAGAGGTGGTATGTGGGAAACACTTATTGAATACAAATAATTGTATTGGCAACTCCTTCTTGATGCAAATCGGAATTTAGGGCTCAATGAAATGGTGTCGATAGCCCCAGTATTAAAACTGAGGGCTGCAAAACTCTAATTCCATCTATTTTTTTAAACTGTATTTTCATATTTTATTATTACAAATAATGAATCTTTTAAGAATGTTTTTTAACACTTATTATTTTGTTAAGGAAAATGTTTTCTATTTTAAGATGCACTATTAATTTATACCACTAGATGGCTTCACCATTTAATTTCATTTATTTAAATATTTTCTGTGAAAGATAGTATTTAAGTCATCAAGTTTATTAATGAATTACTAAAGTGTTTTCTATCATGTTTTTAACATACAATGTTTACAGGATGAGTTTAGTTATTGTTGAAGCTCAAATCTCTGTATTTTAACTTTATGGCTTTTTAGGCTTAAAAATTCTATGTATTTTTACACTTTAAGCACTTTACAACATGATTGGTCAATGCAGTGGTGACAAATTTCAAATGGAGTATAAAAACACTAATTAAACAATATGGCCAGTATTACTGAAGAAGTTGGGGACAAAAACGTTTGTTGGATACGTTATTGGAGTGCATTTTTTTTGGTATCAGCGTATATCTGGAGTGTTGGAGTGCCTTTGTTGCTGCTTTTCGAATAAAGCATTTACATACTTTCCAGGATCAGGATTTATTTGTGCTTGGTACAGTGGTTTTTTACTTTTACAAGCATTTAGGATATGCTTGGATATTGAGTTCCAAAGTTTAGAAATGTGGTGGGAGTAGAGGGTGTCCTCAGCTTTGTTGTTGCTTTTGGATACTTGGAGGAGTGTTTATGTGAGGATCGGAGTTGCTGAGTGCTGGCATATGGTTTAAGTAATTGTTGTAGGAATGAGGTTCTGTTTGGCTGGTATAGTAGTTGGTGGGTAGTGTATTGGTTAGTTATTCTGAGAGTTCTAGCCAATTTATTTGTTGTAGGACAGAGCAGTGGTGGGGCCTGTATGGGGAGCTAGTGGCGAACTTGGCTATTTTATTGTAGGCTGATTCAAGTTTGGTAAGGTCAGTTTTGCTAAGGTTTGTAAAGATGGGGGAAGCGTAGGGAACAGCAGATAAGAGATGAGTCCTGGGGATGCTTAGTCTAGATTGGCTATTTAGGAAAGGGTTAATTCAGTAAAGAGAGCCTAGTTTGATGTGTGTTTTTTAATGGTTTGAGAGAGGTCTAGATCAACTTTTAATTTGCTGTCAGTTGTGACACCTAGTAATTTGATATGTGAGCTGGTGTTTATGACTGTGTTGTTGAAGGAGTGGCTTTGAGAAGTGGCTGACATATTGGGTGTTTTGGTGGGGAGAAAGAGCATTAGTTTGGTGTTGTTTGTGTTCAGTATGAGGTTAGTGTTAGCCAGAATTCTACTTCTAGAAAGGATTGTTGTGTTATAGCCTGCAGTTATGTTAGAGAGGGGGCGGAGCATATCAGGGTAGAGGCAGCTGCATATTGGATGACGGAGGTGAGAGATGTGGATTTGTGAAGATGGTAAAAAGTGGGGGGCCTAATATGGAACCTTGTTGAACTTCTGTGTTAACAGGCAGCAAAGATGATCGCTCCTGTTGCCATCTAACAGCTTGCTGGCATTTGGTTAGATAGCTGTGGAACCAAGCTAGGGAAGAATGACTGAGATGTAATGTGGCTAGTTCTGACAGCAGTTTATGGTTTGAAACTGTGTTGAATGCCTTTGAGAGATCTCAAAAGATAGATGAGGCATATTTATTCTGATTTCTGTGTTCATTTATTGTAGTAGCAAAACTGAGGAGGGTGGTTGTGGTGCTGTGGTGGGGGCGAAAACCATGTTGTGTGTTTGATAGGAGGTTATATGAAAGAAGGTAGTTTAGAAGCTGGAAAGTGAATACATTTTTCTAGTATTTTGGAGAGAGGTGATAGAATGGCAACAGGGTCTGTAATTAGTAAGCTCGATAGAGTTACCACCTTTATGTGGGGTGATACAGGAGACTTTCCAGATTAGTGGGACATAGTTCTTGGAGGTAGAGCGGTTGATGAGGATAGAAATGGAGTAGGCTATGACTTCGGAGGCAGCTCTGAGGAATTCTGATGGGAGGTTGTCAGCAGCTAGGCTGGTGGGCTTGAGCTTACTGAGTAGTTTGTTTATGGTATGGGTTGGGATGAGGTTAAAGGAGAAGGAGTTTACACCCTCATTGTGTGTGTATGTGTGTGTGTGTGTGTGTGTGTGTGTATATATATATATATATATATATATATATATATATATATATATATATATATATATATATATATATACACACACACACACACACACACACACACACATATATATAAGTATATATATTTAGATATAGCTGTCTATATTTGCCTTTCTCTGTAGAAAGATTTTATTTTCCTAGCATTGTCCTTTTCAAGGCTTTAGCAACTCTGTCTTTGTTGGCATGAAAGCAATAAAGGGCTGTTTCCAAATCTCTCTTTGTAGTATGCTCAGCTGTTTAGGCAAATGGAAGGTGTCTTGATGCTTTGGGATCTGGCCGACTATTGTATCTTAAGCAGGATATAACTCGTTTAGCTAGGACTACTGCAGCAGTGATCACTTGAACATCTGCTGTTATGGTAAATTTACTTGCATAGCTGTACCTTTTTATTTCATCCATTTTCATGGAGCATCCATTTCTGTGGTGAACATGTGTAGCAGACACCTACTGTTACCCCATGAATATACCTGCAGCACATTAGTGTCGGGGGAGATTTTCCGAAAGGAAACCCTGATGAGATTGTTTTTTCTTCTCTGACAAACTCCTTCGTCTTCCTCAATCTATCACCAGGGAAACTACTTTGCAAGTGGCCAACCAGACTTCTTGTATTTTTCTCTCTTCCTCTGACAAGATTTTTCCTGAAGGAAAAATTTCATACACCTTAATTCATCTTTATTTCTCCTTACTGACCCCAGTAGTTCTTCCTGTTGTACATAATCTGTTTGAGACACTCCTGTTTGTGAGTTGTATCTCTGTTGCATCCATCATGTAAATCTCAACTTGGAACTTTATACCATGTGGCTATCTGCTTGGCTTGTCCACCTCCACTAATCACTAGTAATTCTTCCTTTTCAAGTAGAGTGGTTTACATACTCCTTTTTTTCCAGAGGACCAGCACAGGGAAAACTTAGAGGCAAATGAGCAGGCTTCTCAATGTAGTTTACTTCTAGGGAATTAGTTTCTTCAGTGTTTTTGTTCCTGCAGTTCTTGAATATCTACTGGAAATTTCGGGGCTAGATTGTTATCCTGCCATTAAAGTACATCTGGCTGCCAACTTCAACTTTCACCACAAGCATGATGATAATTCCTTTGGTAAAAAACTTTCCTCAAGGATGTTTTTTTTTTGTTGTTGAGACTTGCACTGCCAGTACTTCCTTTGGACTTTGGACTTGCATCTTGCATCAGAATACCTCCCTTGGTAGCTATTACTTTAGTTAAAAGGTTTTGTGAACTTCATACTCTTTGTACTGAAGTTGGTCTTTCACAAAGAGCATTTCCTTTTGGAGACTGTCCTGTTTTTAAGCTTAAATCTGCAACAAGAGTTCAGTTTAAACAAGTACATACATTTGTCTGTTTTCTTTTCAGCATGCTCTCACTATGTGGAATAATTGCTACATGTCGTGGATGTTCCCTGGCAACTGAGAATGTTGCTCAGCTTTCTGTTTGCTTTTTCTGCTGTGTGTCTATTTTATAAAGTCTCGAAACTTATTCATGCTAAATTGCTTTTGATTGTTTAACATGTTGCTGTACTAAACATAATAAAATATTGACACAAATTCCTTAAGCTCACGCCTTTAGAGCTGTAGCTGTCTCCATAGCTTTCTTCAGAAATGAGGCCCTTGATGTTTTTTGTGTAGTGGCTCTCTGATCTTCCTTGAATAACTTTGCTGGGCATACAAGCTAGATCTCATTTCTAGAATCAGATCTGTTTTTGCGGTTATTATCAAAGATGTTCTCATAAGTGTACACTAACCTGGAAAAATATTGAGAGTTAGAGGAAGGGTAGACTCCAGCAGATCTTGCTTTGTGGTTAAGTACATCACTTTTGTACCTGATATTTCACAGCAGTAGTTCTTTTCGATGCAGTGATCCTGTCCACCTTCCTCTGCATTGTCTGAGGATGTCTGCATCCATATTTCTTTCTTTATGGCAGCTAACCTTATACCTTTAGAGGAAGAACAGTATTATGCATTCTAGGATATATGAGAGGTATTAAACAACTTGGAAAAGTTTGGATTGCCCAGGTGATCCTAATGCTTGTTACCTTAATCCTGTAAGAAGATACGGAAGATGGATCTGCTCCTACAGATCTGTTATTACATTAAATATGTAATTTGTTATATTAAGTATATAATTTTTATTTATTGCCCCCCCCCCCACCTCAAGTCCTGAAGTATCTTCTCACCAGGCATCTGAAAACAAATTTGTGGCCTTTTTTTCCCTAGTATAGCCCTAAGTGGTCACTCCCTAGACAGCATCAAAGGCTTTAGACACATTTGACAAAATAATTTATGCTTCACCAAACTCGAGTCTATGTGCTTATAATTAATTATTTTTCTGTTAAATTTTATTTCCAGGCTTCTCATTAAAAAAAAAAAAAAGGGGTGGAAAAACTGTCTGCCCTTCCTAATTCTGAGTGTTGAGAGGTAGGATTTTCATTAGCTTCTTTATTTTTGATGCTATAGACCTGATGACCAGGACTACAGCCTCCAGTATCTGTCTCAATACTGTAGTATTGCTAGGATTTCTTTTTTCCCCTGGAAATCATGTCAAGGTATCCTGGGTGTTTTTATTTAAGGGTGAAGTAATCTTGGAGGAGCCTTTTCAGGAAATCATTTAAGACCTTAAGGAAGGAAAGGTTAAAAGTTTGCTTTGTTGAAGAAATTTATAATCCACTCACTTCCTCTTTTCCTAAGCCTTTTCAGCCACTTAGGATAAAGTATTGCCTCTAATATGTAGTCAGAGGTCTTGTAATAGGACTTCTACCTAATTGTCCTTTAAGCAGTCCTGAATATCTTCCTCAAGCCATTGTGAATGGAGTGAGGTTTCCTGGGTTTGGGCCAATATGTCAAGCCATTACCTAGGACAAGTGGGTTTTGGATATCATAAAAGAGACCATATTGTAGCTTTGCTCAGGTTGATCATTGTGTCCTTGTCTAGCATTACTGTTTTATTCTGTATGAAGTTGAGATTCTTAAGAGTGAGACAGTGTAAACTGTCCTACATGCTAAAGAGGGTTCTACTTCCTTCTCTTTCTGCTCCCAAAGGATTAAGCAGAATCCTGTTTGTAGCAGGATCCCACCTCACCTGCTTGTAAGCTTCATATTTTATCATTTTGCAACCAGAGTGTGTTTGCAAGTGCAGCCCCTAGTCATCTGTGGTTTAGCAACTGGACATCATGAGGGGATACATGCCCCATTTACTGCTGCACACGATCAAAATGTGTCAGAGGGGCATACATGAAAGTGCACAAAACTGATGTAGCCATGTGTTTTGCTTACTAGAAGTTCTTCTAATGTGCCACATACTGCTGAAACTGTTGTTTAATAGAAAGGGTTCATGGAAAGCATTATCCACAGTTTTGAATAGCATCAGTTTTTCATTTGCTTTTTCATAGGTTATTACTGAAGAAAAGAAAAAAAAATATATAAACATTGCACTGAGAATATTTATTTAGAATGCAGCTGCTCTGCGGTGACTGTGAAATATGGTAGAAACACTATTTATTTTATTTATTTATTTAAGTTTGATGACTGGGGAAGTCCACTGGGCCAAGAAGAGCCTGTTTTCAGTGGAGGCCCAGGGAGAAAATCTCCACAATAATTGCAAGTTACATTTCACATGTTACAGAAGGACATAGTTCATACAGATAATTAAACATTTACAGATAAGCACCATGATATTTGCAGTTGGCATATCACAAAGTTACAAAAATGAAAAGACAGAATTCAATACAGAAATTTCAACATTTACATAAAGGGAATATTTTTGTTACAAACTCAATTGTAGGTTTAACATTTCAAAATATATAGCTACCAGCGATTAGTAGGTTAAGAAAATATTATGCATGGAGAGGGTAATAGTATATTTGAGATTGGAGAGTATAGTACAATAGATATTAGAGAGAAAATTAGTTTTAGTAGGGGAGGGATTGTTTTGGGTGGGAGGAAGTAATAGTAGAGGTAGTTGGATGAGTTAGTGCAAGGTGGAATGGGGGGGTTAAGTTGGAGCATGGCAAGGGCATTCCCATTTGGAAGAAAGATGAGGGAGTAGCTGAGATTTCAAATTTGTCTGGTTAGGTGGGTTGTATATGTGTGTGGGGAGAGAGTTCCACTGTTTAGCTAAAGAGTGGGATAGCAGTAGATGGCCAGGAGGATGTCCTTCAAGGATGCATCTGCAGTCCTTACAAATGGGTTGTCCTGAAGTCTGGGTCTGGCCTCGCTGGTGTCGCGCACTTCACCCCGCTGCAGTTATTCAGTTGAAGGTTCATAAAGCATCCAGCGAGGCAGTCTTTCTGCCGCCTTTTCTGCAGCGGCTGCGCGTGAAGCTTAAGTCGCAGCTTCCCAAGTGCTGGAGATTACTAGATGTCGGTCGGAGTTTGCTGAACAATTTTTTCCGCTCTGATTTTGCCATCCACATTATGCGGCCAATCCAAAATACGCCGACTAAAAAAAAGCGAAAAGGACCGGACCGAGCGATCGGTCGGAGTCCGCTGATCTTGGCAGTACGATTAAGCAAAATGAACCGTCTGCGGCCAAAACCCCGGACAGGCGGTTCTCCATCAGCCCGAAACCATGCTTGCCTTCTACCGAGGCCTCTGAACTAGCTGCTTCCTGCTTGCTTCTGAAATATCAGAGCAGCCATGTCTATTAAGGCCTTTGCCAGGCCTAAAGCAGCCAAAGCTTCAAAAATGTGCCCTGCCAAACCCCCTCACACAGCACCAGCACAGCTCTCTATATTTGGCTTTTGATTTAATTTTAATTTTGTTTAATCAGTGATCCTAGCTCCAGGTCCAGTATCCACTGATGGTTCCTCTGATGATTCAGAACATACACACCTTCCAGGCTTCTTCTTCTCCTCCTTAAGAAGACCTCTGATGCTGAAGAGTCCATTCCTTCAGCCTCCTACCTGAGGAATTTTCCTTTGGGGAAACCTGCAATGCTATGAGGGAACAATTTCAGTGCAGGGCCAAGATTTCTCAGACTCCAGAAAAGGGCTTACCACCTTTTACACATGCCACAACATAGGCCTTTAGCCATACCTCCAGTTCTTCTTTCTGCTGTGTGATGCATGCTTTAATGATGATGCATGCCTGATTCACTATTACTCCCCTCTGGAGTCTGCCGAGTAGGTTCTACAGGGTCCCGGCACCATTCATCACCACTTATACAAGGCTCCTTTGCAGATCCAGAGACCATCAGCTCCCTAAAGTTGTAGTGTGCTACTACTTACTAAAACCTCCCTCTGAAAAAGGAATCCAGGTCCTTAGAGAAAAGGGGTAAAGCTACACTTCTGCTGCTTGTCAGCTAGGGCTTTTGAACTGCCAATTTCTATGATTCAATATCAAGAGTTTATGCTTTGACTAGCTTTAACTAAAAGCTTTCCTCTGAAAGAATTTAGATAAAAAATATGTTCAGGAAATGGTACATAACATACAGCAGGTTAGTAACCATTCTTTTAAATTGCAATGGACATGATGCACTGAGGCTTCCTTTAGATCAGCCATATGGCACAGTTATTATCAGAGACATGCATGGTTTAAAGAACAGGCATTACCAGACCATGTCAAATCAAAGCTTGGATGCAACCTGCTATGGAGGTCCCCTCAGCAGGTGCTCAAAAAATGGATTTTGCAAAACATAGACCCAAGGTTACAGGTTCCATTTCATACTCTCACCAAGGGAAGAGAATGCCAAACCTACCACACAAACCTACTCAAACAGAAAGCTCAGAAAAACAAAACAAAATAGGTTCCAGCTGTGGAAAATGTGCCATCTATGGGAAAAGGAGAAGGAAGGATTTACTCCAGACTCTTTCCTGTAAGAAAAAGAAAACAAATGGAGACCCATTCTAGACCCATTTTAAACACAATTGGTAACTCTAGATCTCAAGGAGGCATACCTGCACGTCCCCCATAAGCCAATTTTGCATAAGAGAGATTTCTTGCAGGATCAGAGCATTATCCATTTTCAGCATTGCCTTTGGCTTATCTACTGTGCCCCAGAGTGTTGTTCACGAATGCCTGGCATCATAATTGCTCATTGCAGACTTCAGGAAATCCATTTATCCCTTCACCTGGGCGACTGCCTGATACACAGACAACAAAAGCAAGCTAGCAGAAAGAGAGAGAGAGACAGAGTCATTTACCTGCTGCAAAGGATATACAGTCAATATAAAATATAAAAGTGATTCCATCCCAAATCCCAACTGGGTGGGTGCCAAGGCTGGACACAAACACAAATGGCATTCCAACTGCTGCAGAGAAAGAGCAACTACCTCTCTATTTCTTGGCATTAACAAAGCAGAACCACCTAACTGCAAGAAAAGTACTGCAAGCTCTAGGCTCTATGGCATCCATCCTGCATGGCTCTGGTCCCTCATGCCAGACTGCATATGAGAGGAAAGCTTCTACCTAAGGAATTTGTGGTCCCAACACCAACACAGCCTACAGCCCAAAAACCAAAAATAATCCCATGCCTGAAACAAGACAAGAGTGGTGGGGCCTGTCAATCAAAAAGGATTGCCTGTTGCCCTTCTGCAACAGCCAAAATGCCCAAACAATCAAACCAAACACAGATGCCTCATAGCTCAGGGGGGCACATGCAGGGCAAGTGCATACAAGGCTGCTAGACACATAAAGAAAGACCAGCATACACATAAATAAAAAATCAAAAGGAAATGCTGTAATTGTCAATCCACATTCAGACCATTTCTCCAAGACAACAAGACAGTTATGTGGTACATCAACAAACACCACAGTGGTACAGGGAGGCACCCATTCTTCCATCAAGATACATGCATCAGCTATTTCAGCACAATACAGCTTGGATCCCTGTCTCTTCTCTCATCCCCTGACAGTTTCTGAGAGGAATTAAAATTAAAAACCTCCCAGGAACCCAGGAAACCACCATTGGACTTGAACTTTGTGAACTGTGCTAGAAAAAATCCTTCCTTCCTCCTTCCAACAGCAGCAAGCAGCATATTTACAATGCTTATCTGGAAGATGGCTTCCTGCCTGGCGGCAAAGAACAGAAGGGTCTGATGGGCACTATATGGGCAGGCACAACCCTTCCTTTCTTCCTCATTCCATGAGTATCCATGTCCACCAGAACAACATATCTACATTTATGCCTAAAATCAGAGGTATTAGAGATCCAGGTCGATCTACCACTACCACCTACACCCAAAGAAAGAAAACAGGGAGAAGACTTTTGAAACCCTTTTGTACACACACACACGCGACAGGACCTGGACAGGACTAAGTCACTTGGACTAAAAAAATAACCAGCTTCTATGGCACAGGAAGAAAGGAAGGAAAAGGAAAAAAACAGAAAAAAAACAAATGGGAATTCAATTAGATTTTGTTACTTACTCCTACCATGGCTACTCTTTCCTCCTCCTTGTTTAGCTATGGTATTCTACCTATTTAGACTGCAGATGCATCCTTGAAGGGACATAGTACAGTTTTACCTACCATAAATGTAGATGTCCTGTAGGATAGGAATGCATCTGCAGTCAGGATACCCACCCTCTGAGGTACTCCTAGAATTGTTGCCAGCCAGCTGGCTTGGGGGGGGGCTAGGGTATTATTGGGGTCTATTGTTATGTACATATGTGTATATATTTTATTTTGTTTGTGTTTTTATCATTTGTTTTTATCACAATTTATCCTTCTTCCAAGAGGGCAGAGGGCACCTGGCATCTGGGGCAAGAAACACTGAGGAAATGAGCCCTTGGCACCGAATAACTGCTGCTATTGCCTACTGCAGCTATGGTTGACACCAGCCGAGGCCAGACCCAGACTTTGGACTCCCCCGACCCGAAGCTGCCTGTCGACTAGGGGACAACCCATTTGTAAGGACTGCAGATGCATTCCTATCGGACATCTACATTTATGGTAGGTACAAAACTGTACTTTGTGTAGGTTTGTGGACCTGAAGGAGATTTTGTTTTTTGGATCTGAGTGAGTGGTTGGGAATGTAAGGTTTTAAGGAAGTAGTGAGACCTGGGCAGTTGGCAGGTTTAAAGATGAGCTTGTGGGCAATGGTGAGTTGTAGGTAACTGAGGTAGTTGAGGGTGAGGAGGGAGTGGCAGTGGTGGGATTAGTTTTTTGAAGTGGTTGCAAATTTGGAGATCTTGTGGTAGCATGATTCAAGTTTGGACCAAAGGTCAAGATGGAGATTGGTGGAAAGAGGGGTACCATACATAAGGGAGGGGAGCAGGAAGGTGGATGCAAGAGTTTGATGGGTAGAGGGGCTTAGGACATGGTTGTGCCTGTAGAGAAGACCTAACTTTTGGTGGATTGTCTTAATTGTGGAGTGGATGTGGGTGTCAAATTTTAGTTCTTCATCAGTAATGATGCCAAGAAGCTTGGTGTTGGGAACAGTTTCAAGGAGGGTGTTGTTTTATCAATGGAGTTTTTGGTTGGGGAAAAAAGCATTAGTTTGTTTTGTTTTTTTTGCATTTAGTGCCAGATGGTTGGACTGCATCCAGGTTTCTCTTTTGGAGAAGGCTAGTTGGGTTTTTGCTAGGAGCTCGGAGGGGGAGAAGGCTGAGCAGATGATTGTTGAGTCATCTGCATATTGGATGATAGATGAGTCTGGAATGGATTGGTGAAGTTTTCCATTGGACAGCTTGTTGGTGGTTGGACAAGTAGCTGGAAAACCAGGCTATGGTGGTGGGAGAGAGGTGTAGGGTGGAGAGTTGGGATATAAGTAGGGTGTGTGAGATGGTGTCAAAGGCCTTTGGCAGATCTAGGAATAGTGTGCATGCGAACTTGCCTGAGTCGCGTTCGAGGTGTATTGTTTCAAGAAAGGAAAGCGGGGGAGTCATGGTGCTGTGGCCAGGGTGGAAGCCCTGTTGGGTAGAGCAGAGGAGATTGTTTAGTGTTTGGTGTACCATGAGTTGTGCTTGTATTGTTTTCTCTAGTATTTTAGAAAGAGGGGAAAGGATGGCAGTAGGCCTGAAGTTTGTGGTATCAGTATTTTTGCCACCTTTGTGGAGGGGGGATGATGTAAGCATGGCCCCAGATAGAAGGGACTTATGATTCTTGTATGGATCTTTTAATAAGAATAGAGATGGGATAGGCAATGCTGTCTGCAAATTGTTTGAGGAAAGTGGGTGGAAGGTTATCGGGTGCATTGCGACAGGGTTTGAGTTTGAGAAGTTTTTTGTAGTGCTTGTGGGGATGGGCTTGAGGCAGAAGGATATGGAGGAAGTTTGATGATTGTGGTGGTGGTTGGGGCAGGTGGGGATGGTGGTGAAGGAGGGGGGTGGGAAGGAGGCTGATAGTTTAGCTGTGCAGTCTATGAAGAATGAGTTTAACTGGCTGTCTGTTTCAAGGTTGGGTTCCTGGCAGGGGGGTTTCTTTGTTGCTGGGATGCAGCATGGATGAGATGGAGTCCCAGACTTTTTTGGAATTTGTTGAGTGCAAGGACTGAAGTTTGGAGTAGTGGGCTTTGTGGTTATTAGTTTTTTTGTGGAGTTTCTTAGTTGCTTATATTGTAGGAGAGTGTTAGGGTTTTTGTTTTTGATATTGTTTCTATTTTTTGTCCCTTTGGTGCAAGGCTAGTTTAGTATCTTTTGATAACCATGGGCAGGGATTGCTTTTGATGCATTTGGTTCGGGGGTCTTGTTGATTGAGAAGGGTTAGGAATAAGTGGTTAAAGTAGGAAACAGCATCATCCAGAGGAATTTTTTTTAGAGGGGACCAGTCAGTATGCTTTAAGCATTTCGAGAAAGTTAGAGGATTGAAAGAGGAGAGGTTGCTGGTTTGGATGTTGTGGTGGTGTTTATGCAGTGGAGATGGGAGACAGTCAGAGAAGGCTGATATGTGATTGCTGAGAGGATCAGGTAATGTTCCAGCTTTGATGATAAGTTTTGGGTGAGTTGTTAGGATCCAGTCAATGATGGTACTGGACACTAAGCCAAAGTTTGTAGTTTTGTGCAGTTTTAATGTACTTTACCATCTGGACTTTTTGCCAGTCTTAAGAGTCTCATCATTATTTCTTTACTGAATGGAATTGGCAGTGCTTCTTGAGAGTGAGTTAAAAATGGGAGCCATTACTGAGAACCAGATGACCCATGTTTGATTAGCAGCTTGGCTGCTGGATGAGCCAGGTTGGGGGAGGGGGGAGTGAGGAAGGCTATTTCGAGTTGTCCATCCAGGATTGAAGGGTTTGAGGCTTCTGCTTGCATTTGCGATCCTCCTGGTAATGGCCTAGAAGTATATTCCATTTGTAAAGCAGAATACCCATCAGTATGGTAGCTTGAGGGTATGGCTTGGAAGTACATATGTTGCAATATGATGTGATGTGCACACGTGATATCACGCACATCGTTACTTCGCACACATGTGATGTACAAAATATCACAAGCATGCTTCCCTACCTCTGCATACCTAAAAATCTTCATCCCTGCCTGCATATGCCTGCCTCCTTAGCCTTACCTCAGAAAGTGGATGGCATTCTCACAAGGAGGATGCTTCAAGGCACTCCTTCCCTGAAAGGCAGGGGTCATCCTTCTAAGGGATACAGCAGGGTTTTGCCAGTACACAGAAGAGGAATGAGTGATGTTTATGGAGGAATGGCAGATCATCAGCAGTGGAAGGGGGATATGGGGGCCAAAACATTTTATTACTTTCTTAAAGTGATTGAGCAAGCTAAAACTGATAAAATGGAAAATTGCACATTAGTTCTGAGAAAGAAAGAAAAGTAATATATTTTGGCATATTTTTGAGCCTTTGCTTTGAGACGTGTATTTTAATCAAAGGAAATTAATTTATAGCATAACCTGAATTTTTTTTTTTTTGTTTAGTTTTGTTTTGATATGTGAAAAATGACTGGCTATAAACGTTGTGGTTTTGCTTTTTTTGATCTTTATATAAATAAAACATTTGTTATATAAATAAAATGTTATATTTTCATTTTTTCTTTTTGTGTCACAATTAAAATGTATATTTTTTTGTATTTTACAGAGTCCACCATTACAAGGAAGCCACATTTCTGCTAACGTTTGTTTACAAGGAGAATATGTCCAGTGCCATTTTATAGTTGTATTTCATATTGTGCCATGTTTCATGCATTTAAGAAACAGAAAGAAATTTACAAGAGACAGTATGGTGAAAGTTTTGAATATTTAACTTGTTTCCTCACAAGATTACTCCATCATTCATTCAGTGATGCACCTTATGTACAAATGTCTGTAGTTGCTGTGTACCAGACCTCTAAGAATGAGCTATCAGAATGGCCTGCTGTCAGGCACAGTGGGTCTAGATCACGCAATGTTAAAAGATAGCAAAAACCTGAAGGATGTACAAGCAGAACAAGAAACAGGAGATAGGGGTGAAATTTGTGCTAAAGAAAACTGTGGCAAAGAGACAGTATTTCAAAATGATACTTTAATGCTTCCTGCTGAAGAATTTTGTAATGGTAGCCAGGGATTTTTACCAAGGCCACCCAATGTATCAAAGCATTCTTTAATGCCAAATGCCAATGAAGCATCTTTACTTGAAGAAAAAAACAGGCGAAGACTATTGAAAGCAAGTCAGGCAAACACAATAGAGCCAATAAGCAATGGATCTTCAAATGGATCAAAGAAAGAACTTGCAGACCATCCTGTTTCAAGCAGTACATTAAAATGTGTTGAAGGACCTTTGCCAGCTAGTGTGAATACCAGTCTTTATTTGATGGAGCCAGTATCTGTCAGAGATGGTAATGGAGTTTCAGACTCTGAAATTAAGAATGCTGATGATGATTTTAGTGCCCTTTTTGGACTTAAACAAAGTAACATTTCTTTGGCCACCAGTAAACTGCCACCAGTTACGCACACTGGGGTTTTGCCCCCTGTGGGTCTTAATGTTGTGTCTTCTGCACTAAGAACAACTAATAGGATTGATCAAGACTGTGTGGATTATGGTATAATTTATCAGGACAAGTTTGTAAGGCAAAACAGTGGCCTTAGTGAAGGCAGGCTGCACAATACTGTGGTATCAGATAGCTGTTCTGCAAATTCTGTGACATCTGCAGTTAGCGTCATGCTTCCACTTCGTTCAAAAGATGTTCGAAACAGGTATTTTGCTTATTTTCCAAATGCTAAGATAAACTGGATATGGTGTGGAATTGCTGAGGTGTATTTGTGATTACTGAAAGAGAAAGTTAACTTTCCTGCAAGAGTAACTTCACAGCTGCTAAAGGGGGGGTTAGAGAAAAAATATATTTTACTCTTGAGTTGTTCTCGAGCACAGTTATGCCAGTCTCAAATATTAATTAGGCATGGATTATAAGAAGTTCAGCTTTTTATCGTGGGAGAATTTGAGCAAAATGCAGTGTATTATAAACGGTCCAAAAGCTTGGTAACCTGTAATGTAATACCTGGTTAAATTTTGACCTGTTTTGAATTTGGCATAGGTAGCACAATGTAATAAGCATTTATATATTCTGAACCCTTAGTACATTTGTTTACTTATTCCAGTGTGGAAGAGTTTTAATATAAAAGTTATGCTAATAAATCCATTTATACTTTTTTGCTTTGTTTTTAAAACATAGTCTCACCTACTGATTAAAAATTTTACAGTCCCGCAAGGTAATGCATTTATTGATTTACTTGATCATAAGAATACACGGGACTGTAATTAAAATGGCAGAGTGATATGGGCATTACTTCGGGTGTCTTGTAGAAGATCTTTATCATAGAACCTAGTGTACCCAGGGTTGCCAGACATCCCTATTTGGGTGGGACTGTCCCGAGATCAGCAGCCTGATCCCGAGTCCCACACTGCTGGTTTAAATCCCGGGCAGCTTCCGCTTTGTTTTTTTTGTTTGTTTTTTTTTTTTGATTGGCCTGTATACCGGCATACGAGCCAATCAGAAATTGCTAAACACAGAGCTTCTTGTGTTTAATGCGGAACATCGCAGTTCTGCATTAAACAGAAGTAGCTCCGTGTTTAGCGATTTTTGATTGGCCCGTATAGCGTATCTGCCAATCAAAAATCATAAACAGAGCTACTTCTGTTTAATGCAGAACTGCGATGTTTCGCATTAAACAGAAGTAGCTCCGTGTTTAGCGCTTTTTGATTGGCCCGTATACCGGTATACGGGACAATCAAAAAAATCGCAAAACAGAGCTACTTCTGTTTAATGCAGAACTGCAATGTTTCACATTAAACAGAAGCAGCTGTGTGCTTATAGAAAATAAACACAGAGCTACTTTTGTTTAGTGCGGAACTCTTATGTTCTGCAATAAAGACCCTGCCAGACCTTTTTTTTTAGTCTTCACTTACAGTAAAAGACCTTTTATTTTTTTCAGTCTTCACTTTTGTTTGTCCCTACATGGCTAGTCGGAAATCTGGCAACCCTGAGTGTACCTGATGTATTCTTAGCAGTCGTACTGCTTCTGCTCAATGACATAATCACAACCCTGATATTGGAGTACATAATGTGTGGTGCTTACATATGTCTCCAGTGCTTTCACAAATCAGAATAAACTTGATCTTGAAACAGTGCATTAGACATCTCTGGCAGGCCAATCATATGTTCATATTCTAAATGCATTATTTTTCTTTACTGCTTCACTTTTTGTCAGAGGCAATTTATTTGTTTTCAGGCTTGTCCTCCTAACATTCGACTTGCAAGTGTTTCAAATAGCATACGATTACTTCTCATGATACAGTTGCTCTGCCTTTACTGCCTTAGGGAGAACCAATGCACTAAAATTATACCCTTGCCACAGAGAATTCAAGCCCGCAACCTTAAGAATGAGAGCACAAGTGTTTGGAGTCCTGTTTGCTAGAAGCCCAAGCATGAGAGCATGCAAACAGTAAAGGGTTTTATCCCCAAATGCTCCCTCCTTGGTCATAAAGGAGTCCAGGTCTAGGAAAGAGTGTGGTGAAACTTTCTGTGTTAGCAGTAGCAGAACACAAAGTCTACTTTTTAAAATACTGGCAACTGGTTCAGGCAAATAAAATGGTAGACTCCAAATGAAATGTGTATTTAATGGATAAAATAAAGTGTTTTTCGTTTAGTATATTAACCTGAACTTTTTCAGATCTACTTTTTCACAAAGAGAAGTAAAAGCACTAGAAAGAACAGGTAAAGTTCTCTGTAATTATCATAGCGAGGTGTTCATCAGTCTCACTGCTGTAGTAGCTGAAAAGACAATATGGGTTGTATCATACCAAGACACAACTGGCCAGCTTCCAAAAGCTCTGGCTCCTTCCAATAATTCTAATCTGACTGCTGATTGGGCAGTCTAGAGGAGTGAAAAATCAGCAGTTAGAGTAGAAAATTTTCAGAGCTTATTTGATGCCTCGTGAAGAAGCAGTAAGAGGGCTTTACAAGTGTAGCAGTCAACACTTCAGCTCCTTTTTTTAAGCAGATAAGTCCCATTTAGGGAACTTTTCCGTACAAAAATTTGTTTTTATATTTTATACATGTATATACAAATATAAATATGTGTGTGTGTGTATATGGAAAAAAAGGAAAGCGCGTTTCCTACTACTTGAGCTGTTCTGGCCCTTTAAGAAACCTGTTTTTCGTCAGGATCAGAAATTTGCTATCAGGGACTACTGTTTTTAACTTCAGCTAGTTTGAGAGCTTATTTTCTTCCAGCTAGTTTGAGAGCTTATTTTCTTTGAAAGTGTACTGTTTATGCTTGCTTCAGTGTATTTTTAGTTTTCACAAGGGAAGTAAGTATTTCATTTGGGGATTGGGGTAGGGAATCAGTTGTATGAAGTAGTGCTTGTGTACACCCTGTGACACCTCACCTGCAATTTTCTGTCAGAATAATTTTATTATAAAGGGTTTTTGACAGGTTTTTTTTTTCATACTGCTTGTGCATTACGTTTCTTTGGGAACATTTAATGTGTTTGTAAGTGTACTTCCTTGGTTCCTAGAAAGAAAAAAAATCAACTTATCCAAAGAATTCTTGCTGACTTCACAGGCTTATTCTTTGCCTAAGCCAATAGTGGGTGACTGCAGTAGCCAGCAGTCAGTCCTTGGATCATTCGCCTCTTTGGCTTCCTCTAATGTAGTCTTTTCAGCTACTATGAACCCGGGGGTCAGCCACATCCTCTTTGGCTGTTCCAGGTCTGAAACTGGCATGGGAGAATCGTTTTGACTGAGGCATGGAAATTCTTCTGTGGATGCTGCTGAATGTGCCCAAGGTAAGAGACCTCTTGATGGTGCTGAGATTTCTTCTCCAGGTAAGTCAGTTATAACATCTGTAAAGAAGAAAAAAAAAGAGGTTAAACATTGTTCATCAGATGATATGGTATCAGTAACAGACTATAATATTCTTACCTTTGGCAGGAAGTTGTTGGACTGTAGATCCTGGTATATAAATTCAGTACTTGTAAGATCAGTCAGAATATTCCTGAGGAAAACTTGTCAGATGATTCTGACATAGACAGAAACAGGACTTCTTTTGCTTCATATTCACAAGCTCACAACTTTTATACTGAGGAAAACTTTCTTTTTTTGTTTTATTTAATTTTTTTTTTGTTTTTTACAATTTCCCTGGAGGAAATTTGCTTTTCTCAGATTATTGCCAGGATGAATTTTTTTTTTTTATGGGAACAACTGGATGCTGCACGTGAAATGTGGAGTTATGATAGATGTATACTGAGACATATCCACTTGCAAACCTATTCCTCCTCTAGTGCCAGCCTTGAAGCATGTGTATAATGTCTGTAAGCAAACTTGATTCACAACTTTCATTCTCAAACTAGCAAGCACTTGTATTATCATGGACCCTGCAGCTATATCTACATCCTATGCCTGCAGGCAACAGACTTCTGGTCTCCCCTAACCTTCCTCCAATAGATGAGGAAGGGAAGATTTTCTTTACATTTGCTAAGAGAATTTTATTCACCTTTGTTCAGAATTCTTTACACCAGACCAATATGTGGATGTTTGTAGGTTTTTTTGGGGGTAGACAATTTGAGGGATCTAGGTTACTGCCTATCTAAATTCCATTGTTTCCACAATATTTCTCAAGTAACTAAACATGCCATAAGGAGAATGCGTGTTTGTGCATGTACTATATCTAGGCTCTCTGCTTCTGCTGATGTTTTGAGGAGGTATGCCTGGGTATGGACTCTGTTTTCTGATGTGGTAAATTTTGAAATATTGAATTAAGGTTTACATAAAGAGTTTTATTTTTTTGATCCATCGGCTACTCTGGTCCTCAAACTATTTGATGATAGAGAGGAACTGAAGGAATTTCTAAGACCCCCCCCCCCCCCGTTTCAAATGTCTTGGATCCTCTTTGACGTTTAAGAAACAGAACAAGCAATCCCTACCTTCTCAGGCCTAACAGGGAAACAAAAAGAGATGTTAGGAGAGTAACAATAAGAAACAAGGATCTTTTCCAAAAAAGGGACAGCCCTGTATTTGAGAACAACTATAATAGCATTCTTCCTCCCTCCTCCCTCCTTCCCCTTCTGCCCCAGTCTTTTCAGAGCCTGTCCCAACAACTGGTTCCCCTTAGCAATAGATTTTGACATACTCATGGGTGTTAAAGGTAGTTCAGGAGGGTTACAGTTGGCACTGAAAAGATTTTGGCATACTCATGGGTGTTAAAGGTGCTTCAGGAGGGTTACAGTTGGCACTGAAAGCAAACCTCTCCTTTCAGGGGAGTCCTTAACCACCCTCTAAACCAACATATTTTTTCTTCAGTTTCTTAAACATTTGTTTACCCTTGGAGTCGGAGACCCAGTGATATTAAATCAATGGGGCAAAGGCTTTTCTATTCGAGAATTATTCTGGTAGCAAAGAAATAGTCTTCCAGGAGACCAGTTCTAAATCCTTCCTTCCTAAAGCTGTATATGAAAGTTCCAGAATTCAAGATGTTGACCCTTCAGAGTCTGTTGCCTCTCTCTCTTCAGGGAATGTCTATGGTAATTTGAACCTAAAAGATGCATACTATCACTTTCGCATAGCTAAAGGCATCAGGAATGTTCTCAGGTTTCTGTCACACCTTCAGTATTCTGCATTACACTTTGGGTAAATGGTGTTTATAAAGTGTCCAGGTCCAGTCATTGCTCATTGCAGACTGAGTAACAGTTGTATTCTTCCTAATATAGACAAATTACTTAACTTAGCAGAGTCTTTTCCCAGATGTCAAGAGTCCATATCATGGGTTTCAGTTCTTCTGACTAACCTCAGATTCCAGATACATTTTCAGAAACCTTCCTTGACTGTGTCACACAGTATTGTCTTTCTAGTATATATTATAGACACCCTGCAACAAAATGCATTTTTGATGCAGGAAAAGGTAGATATTTATCACAAACCTTGAGCTTCTCAGTACTGTATCAAACGTCTGCCAGAGTTTTTTAGGATTCTGAGATTCATGACATCTATGATACTCATGATCCCTCTTGCCAGGTTCCTCATGAGAAAGATACAGTGGTATCTAAAAACAAATGGATCCAGTAGTTGTATCCTCTGGATTTTCAGATGCCAATCTAAAAGGAAATGCACTAGCGGGGACTACATATACAAACAAATGCAGGTCTTCCCCTTTCATGTAAACTTCAAGTCAGCCTATAACTACAGATGCCTAAGATTTTTTATGGGAGGCAGTGTCCATGGGGTTAAAGGTGCAAGCCCTGTGGGATTCTTCAGACAGACCCAAACTCATCATTTTTAAAAAACGATGCTGGCTGTAATCCTTGACTTAAAAGCCCTCCATCATCTGTTGGCCCAAGGATCACTTCATTTGATTACAGATACCATGGAGATGTGGTACATAATAGCACTCTTTAACCTTCCAAGTATCTTATATTCAGTCAGAGCAAAAAGAGTCAGTTTGAGCTTTTTTTATTGATTGATTTCTGTAAACTTCGATGTGAAGTTGTTCTATCACCTTCATTCTTACTGATGGGTTCGGAGCCAATCCCTCGGCTCCGAGTCATCCAGATTGCAAAGCTCGAGGTCTCCAAACAGCTCGAGGCCGAAACCCTATCCCATGATACCCCTCTACTTCCCTCAGATCTAGTTTACCGCTGCAACAGATCGATCTTGTTCCTTCAGCTGAGGCCATTTTTTGAAAGTCAGTTAAGTAAAAGTTTCATTTTGGTTTTTCTTCATCTTGTTTTTAGAAGAATTTTGTCTCCTTAGCCGAAGTTAGGCTAGTATTTCTTTACTTTCCATTTTAGTGTGAGTTTTTAAAGTTAAACGATATCTGTTGTTTGCGTTAGGCCGTGTTTTGTTTTTGTGCCTGTTTAGGCATCTTTGTACCCTATCCCCTCATAGCCGAGTTTAGGCTTTAGCTTATAGCCAAGTTAGGCTTTATTTTTTTTTTATAGCAGATTGCTAAAACAGTGAAGCAGCCTCTTTTCTCAGCCGGTCAAGCTTTATCTCTTCATTTCATAGCCAAAGTTAGGCTTTATTTCCGTTAGTAATAGTTTGAATTCAGATTGTTCTTATAGCCAAGTTTGGCTCTGAATATATTTTGGATATTGATTATTCTGTTTCTGACATTGTCTTGTGAATTATTACTATGTCTGAAAAGTGAAGTCAGGCTTCAAGAAATGTCCCAAGTATAGCCAGAAGATGTCTCACAAAGATGGTCACACCATCTCTGTTTGTTGTTTAGGTGAGGTCCACCATCATGAAGTTTGTGTGGTATGTCACGGGTTTAGTACCTGGGTTCTGGCAGAGAGGAAAAGGAAGCTAGTGGAAAGGGGCCATATTAAATCCACCTTTCAGTCAGAACTGGACTCGTCTCCTCAAAAAAAAAACAAAAAACCTTCTTCTTCTTCCACCTCTGTCTCTGGTTCGGAGCCAAAAGGTCTTTCAACTCCGAAGATATCGAAGAAGGTGTCTGACTGCTCCACAGTTAGTGGAGCTGACTGTCCAGGCAGTGGGTAGGAGCCGGTATCTCTGACCCTAAGGTCTCCGATTCTGGGCTCACCTGCTCCTTCCCTGGTCTCCTCTCGAGCTTCCAGACTATCGGATTCAGATGTGGATCGTGTGGTAAGGAGATTGCTACAGAATCCGACACTACCAAAGATTTTATCGGCTTCGACTCTGGCAGCTTTGGAGCCGATCAAGTCACCAACCCTACTTACTGTTCCTCCTCTGACTTGACCCAAGCCTTTGGAGCTGGAGGCAGATGATCAGTTAATTGTGGAACCATCGGCACTGACACCCATGTCTGGCCTATCAGTGCCAACTACCCTGATGTCTTCGGCCCCGGCTGCAGACTCTGGGAGACGACACTTGCCAGTCTGTTCTGGGAGGGGGAGTCGAACTGATGTTTTGGTTCTCTCTCTTCCACTCGGGGCTTCGGCGCGGATGAGCTCAGCTCCCTCCTCAGGATCAGAGCCAGTGGCTTTGGTGTGGGACAAGTCCTCAGTGTCTTCGGATCCGGGGGCTTCCTTGAATCAGAGCTGCGATGCCTTCGATGCCATGAGGAGGGTCTTGTCCCCCCAGACAGTCACAACTTCTGAACAGACTGCTTCTTCCCATAAAGCACTGGAATCTTCTCAGTCACCACAGATCCATCATAAGCATAGGGACCTGGGGCCTCAGGAATTCCCCTCAGGGGAAACCCTGCTCTTCTGAGACCTCCCCAGTAGCTCCCATTGAGGAGGTCCCTAGGAAGAGGACATGTAAGAGGAAACGTGGATTCCCGTCAGGAATCTGCCTCATCTGACACTGATTTGGAGGAATTGGAAGGGTCCCCAAGGTCCCCCTCTGAGGCTATATCCTTTGCGGATACCCAGGCGATCCTGCAGCAGATGGGTGACTGGCGGCCCATCAACCCTTCCAAGGATGAATTGGTGCTTCTGAAAGCTTTTGCGTCCTGACCCCCACCACCTCTTGGGTGTCAACGCCCTTCGATGAGTTGATGGATCTTTTATTTCGAAGGGCGTGGGAGTCACCATTTACCATGGTGTCTGTTCTGAGAAGACCAAACAAATATATTTCTGCACCTCATGATAAGACCTTTTTATCTAAACTTATTCCTGTTGATGCCATGGTGGTTGCAGCACCCACTAAGAAGGAGATGTCAGAGACCTCTACATCTGTCCATCCTCCTAATAGAGAGACTAGGATTATGGACAGATTTGGCGAGCGCATATTCAGTTCTACGACATTTGCTCTTCATTCGTTGACCTAGCTAACTAATTTCACCAGGCTTCAAAGAGATCTCCTGAAAGAGCTTGGAGATGCTCTTCAGGGTGCAGTAGCTGATAAGGTGACATCTCAGCTTGCTACCCTTAATTCCATCGTCAGCTCTTCCATGCATCTCGTATCTTACGCAGCTGATGGGACGAGTAGGGCAGCGGGTACAGGAATAGTTCTTCGGAGACATTCCTGGATGCGCTTGTGTTCTTTTGCGAACTTTTCAGGTCATCATTTGTGAATGCCCCGTTTGATGGTTCCTTACTTTTTGGACCTAAAGTTAGAGAGACCCTCACCAGATGTGAACAAGACGGAAAGACTCTATCTGCTGTAGGAGACCATTTTTCCACATCTACTAGACCTTATCCCAGAGGTCAGCAGAGTGGGAAAATGTGGTTCTGTAAAGCCCAAGGAGCCTTTTCGGACACACGAGGTGAAACCCCCTTTAGGGGCAGAGGAGGGGCCATTAATGGAAATCCCGTCCATGTGGCAGAGGGGGTCTGCAGAACCAGGGTGACAAATGCCCCAAGTGTAGCCAGAAGATCTCTCTCACAAATGGTAACACCATCTGTGTTTATCGTTTAGGTGAGGCCCACCTTCAGGAAGTTTGGTGGTGTGTCATGGGTTTAGTACCAGGGTTCTGGCAGAGAGGAAAAGGAAGCTAGTGAGCACTCCTGAGAGTAGGCCCGCCTGTCCACCTCTAGAGGCAGTCTGGGGACGACTGTCTTTGTACCTAGGTGCATGGCTCAAAATCACAAAAGACAACTGGGTGTAGAGTATAATATCCAGAGGTTGTATTATCCACTTTCACTCATGCCCAAAACCTTTAAGAAAGATCCCAGACATTCCACCCAGTCTGTGGGGCATAGCAACAATAGAGATTCAAAAGTTGCTAGAAAAAAAAAGTCATCCAGTCAGTCCCGGCAGAACAGAAAGGATCAGGAACTTACTGAAGATTCTTTTTAGTACCAAAGAAAACAGAGGACTGGAGACCGACTCTAGATCTCAGCAGACTCAACAGATCTGTAGAAAAGACAAAGTTCCAGATGGTCACGCTTCAGTCAATACTCCTGTTCTTGGGGAAAGACAATTAGATGTGCTCAATAGATCTCCAGGATGCATACTGCCATATAAAGATGGCCAGGCCATCCAGGGATCATCTGCGCTTTCGGCTGGGGGCCACTTATTACCAGTTTTGAGCCCTGCCCTTTGGTCTCACTACAGCCTCCAGAGTGTTTACCAAATGTATGGCAGTGGTAATAGCTCATGTGAGGCATCAAGGAATCCGGGTGTTTCCATATTTAGACTGGCTCCTTACCGCACCCACCAGGCATCATCTTATACAGGCAAGGGACATTACTTTAGACCTCTACTCTCAACTGGGGATAGCTATAAATTCAAAAAAATCTGCCTTATTGCTGTCCCAGCATACCATCTTTATAGGAGCAGTCTTAGTCACTGTCAGTATGTCCCTAAAACTTCCTTTGGACAGAATACTTGCCCTTCGATAACAGATCATGGACATTCTCCCAAAGCACCGGCATCGGAGATTCTCAGACTACTGGGCACCATGGCAGCAGCTATTATAGCAATACCTCTAGCGAGGTCACACATGCGTATTCTTCAGTGGCTACTATTCACACAGTGGACCTTTCAAGAATTACCTATGGATCACCTAGTTCAGTTTAACCAACTCATGCAAGAAGGATCTTCGATGGTGGCTGACATCCGAATCGGTAACCATGGGATGTCCCTTTATTTTCCCGACCCCAATTGCAACTGTGACCATGGATGCCTCCCTGATCAGGTGCAGGGGCATTATCAGGAACGGACAGCCCAAGGCATATGGCAAGAACACGAGCCTCACTTGCATATCAATGTCGTAGAGATGAGAGCAGTACTCTTAGCGTTGCAGTCTTTTCAAGACTGTCTTCCTCTGGGGACCATTGCAATCCAGTCAGACAAACATGTCCATGGTCTGGTATATAAACAAACAGATCTTGTCCCCTATGTCAAGAGACCCTGAGAGTATGGCATTGGGCAGAGTAATGCACACCCCGGGGAAATCCAGTGTGATAGTGGACAAACTAAGCAAAGCCATTCTGTTGCCACATGAGTGGTCTCTCAAGAACGAAGTGGCGGAAATGATCTTCCGCAGATGGGGCCAGCCTTGCTGCGATCTCTTTGCAACTTCCACAAATGCCAAATGCAGCAGCTACTTTGCTCTAATCCCCCCAGTGGGGGAGTCCCCGAGGGATGGGCTCGTGCACTATTGACCCCCAGGTCTTCTTTATGCTTTTCTGCCTTTCCCTCTGATTCCCAAAGTTCTGCAGAAAAACAGTGCCCTGGTAAGGACAGTTGTCTTAATAGCCCCTTTTGGCCTCGTCAGATTTAGTTCCCCTTCCTGAAGTCTCATCTTTTGGAAGAGCCCTGGATCCTGGACCCAGGGCCGGATCTTCTGACCCACTCGTCAGGAGCTCTTCACCCTTCTATACAGTCCATCAAACTGACAGTGTGGCTGCTCCAATTCCAAGAATAGCCAGGTTCCAAAATGTGTCAGCGAAAGCTCAACATATATTACTGTCTTCCCATAAGTCCTCAACTAGGAAGCTTTATCTTAGTAAATGGAGGAAATTTTCTATCTGGGCCCAGCAAAACAATGTTGACCCATTCCTTGCTTCAATATTGGGTATATTGGAATTTTTGACCAAGCTATTTAATGAAGGGGCCACAGCAGCAGCTATTCGAGTTCAACTGGCTGCTATATCGAATTTAAATGTTGGTGAACTAGGGGACAGTGTCCTGTCTCATACAATGGCGAAGGCCTTTCTAAAAGGTGCTATACATTTGAGGCCCCCCTGTTAGATCCCCTACTACTCCATGTAATCTAAATCTTTTTCTGTCAAAGATTATTCTTCCTCCATTTGAACCAGCATCTTCCTGTGAATTGAAATTTCTCTCCTGGAAAACTATTTTCCTAGTAGCTATCACCTCTGCACGCAGAGTTTCAGAATTATAGGTGCTGTAGCTAAGGTATCCATATTTGGTATTCCACAAGGATAGAGTTTCACTCAGAACAAACCCCTCTTTCCTACCAAAGGTGTGCTCGGAATCCAACCTTAATCAAACCATTGAATTGCCAGTTCATTTCCTAATCATAATAATCAATTGGAGTATATGCTTTACAAACTTGATGTTCAGAGACAGCTCCTTTTCTATTTAGACTGGACAAAAGACCACAGACAATCTGACCAGCTTGTTTGTCATTTTCAGATTCCAGGAACGGTGCCACAGTTTGACTGGGTAAATTATACATGCTCTAACTCACTTGCCCAAAGGTTCCTGGACTTCGTTCACTCCATTGCCCTTGACCAGCTGGTTGACACACCTACAAGGGGCTCAAATATCCTGGATCTGGTGCTCACCAACATGGGGAACCACTGCACCACCCCAAATGTGTGTGGCCTTTCCTGGTGAGATCTGACCACAAATTAGTCTCACTAGAAGTAACTATAACTATAGCAACAACTAGGCTAAAAAACTTCTCCAAGGCCAATTACAATCTCTTACATGTTAACATAAGTAGCTTCATAGTCCCTCCCCCCAGTGATGGAAGAGACCACTATGCTGAGTTATACACCAATGCTTTATACGAGCACCTGTACAATTGTATTGACTTTGCTGTACCTGATGGAACCAAAGCAAGATCTTCAAGGAAAAACAAATCTGCCTGGTGGACAACTGCCATTAAAAGGCTACACAATGGGAGAAAAAAATTGCTGTCTAAAAGTAGGAAAAAATGGTCTCAATTGGAAACATTCCCTCCTCAACTTAAACTAGCAAGTAAGACTCCTAGTGAAGTCCTCCAAAGCTAACTGCAAATCCAAATTAGCTTCCCTAAGTAAGGATTAACCACAAGGCATTCTTTATTTACATCCCTAATCTCAAAGGCAAGGCCCAGATTTGCGCTGAAGTTGTAGTTAATGGTACTACATATACATAACCTATGGATATAACAAACCTGCTGCCTGATAGGTTCAGTGAAAACGTCAGTCCCCTGTCCCCGCCACATATAACCCAAAGCATCCCTAACACCTGCCCCCCCCCACCTAGTTTCTCCGAGGAGCAGGTCTTAAATGCCCTTTCCAAGGCCAAAAACACAGCCTCTATGGGACCTGACAACATCCCAAGCTGTGTTCTACATGGGTTAAAACAGGAATTAGTATCACCGTTGGGCATGCTTTTCAGTCACATCCGTACTACTAGCTTCATTCCAGCAGAATGGAAAATGGCTACAGTCATCCCTTTGCACAAAGGGGGTGCATCCGCAAACCCTGGAAACTGTAGACTCATTATCCTGACCAGCCTTATTTGCTAGGCCATGGAATGAATCATCATGGACCTTATTAATAAAGATATAGGAAATCTTCAGATGCTTGACCCCACCCAGTTTGCCTGTGTCAAGGGGAGATCATACCTGCTAAACGTGGTGAACTTCTTTGAGACAGTTACCAAAGCCCTAGAGGAGGGGAAATCTGTCCTTATGGCCTACCTAGACTTAGCCAAGGCCTTTGACACAATCTCCAAGTTAGACATCATTGATAAACTCCCCCAGCTGGGTATCAACCCATATATTGTCAGGTGGGTTGCAAACTGGCTCAGTGATAGAACTCACACGGTCAAAATATGGGACTCCATTTCGTCCAGCAGACCCATAACCAGTGGTGTTCCACAGGGATCATTTCTGGGACCTCTACTGTTCAGAATCTACTTCTGTGAAGTACGGGCTAAAACTAAAGGACTGTGGCTGACAGAGTTTTCTCATGACTCCAAATTGGGAGCAATCATTGAAACCTGTAGCAATGTTAACATCCTGCAGGATGGTCTTGCACAGACTGACTGATGCTAAAGTCATGGTCTTAAACTTAATGCAAAAAAAATGCATTATCATCCCCTTCGGCAAGGGTGATGTTCCTGCAAAATGCCACATCAATAGCAATACCCAGTGAACACTCCGTGGTGAGAGATCTGACCACACAGGTCGACAGCAACCTTAACTTCAATCACCATGTCTCCACAGTGGTAAGAAGGGCATTTTATATTGCTCATCTTTTAAGTAAGGGCATTGCCTCTAGAATAAAATGAGGCTTTAACTCCCCTGTACTCTTCCATCATCAGGCCAGTAATAGAGTACAACGCTCTCTTTGTATGTTCCTTTCCAAACACCTGCAGAAATTGGAGATCTCAAAGGTTTCTTACATAGAACATTCAAGGTGTTCATGGTTTGTTTTATGCAGACCGACTGAAATCATTGTCCCTTTACTCTGTGTCATACAGACTGCTCAGAGGTGACATGTACCTTGCATGTAGAGCTGGCTCTGACCCAACTTTAATGGAAATGCTGCATAATCACAAGTCAAATGGGCACACGGGTCAATCACTCAAAGGACTTCAACCTGGTATATGACATCAACAGAATTTGCTGCAGAGACAGATTTGTCTCAGAGGTTGCCCCACCTTTGGAACAAGCTTCTTATTCATGATAAACAAAGTACTTGTTGGTCCTATTTAAGAGTAATTTGATTGATTAGAAGGGTAACTGGAAATTTACCTTGGGGGTTCCACCTGTGTGTCTCTTGGACAGGGGCTGTAGGTGCTGATTTTAGTGTCTGCTTTAACCAGACACCCTTGGGAACATGTCTTGAACTTGGTTAAACTTCTAAGGGCCCTGGGGCCGTTAGCCTAGTAACCTCCAATGATCCAGTGACGAGCCGAGCAAGAATCGACATTGTGTGTGTGTGTGTGTGTGTGTGTGTGTGTGTGTGTGTGTGTGCACGCGTTGGGGGGCTCTTCCAGGATTTGATATAGTTACGGGGAACACCTCAAGTAGATTGTTTGTCTCCCTGCAATTTGCTCCAAGACTCCGTGCAAACGGGCCTGGAAAACAGATTCTTTTTTCATTCCCTTGGACCGGAATGTTCTGTTATGCATTTCCACTGATATCCAGGATAATTCTGAAGATTCAGGACTCTCCAAAGATCACTGTGATGACTCCCTTCTATCCCAGGCAGCAATGCTTCTCCCATCTGTTTGAACCGGCCATGGGTAGTTATCATAAGCTTCCTCACAGACTGGACCTACTCACACTGGACAGTTTGAAACAACTTCAGCTAACTGCCTGGATGATAAGAAGGCAGATATTTTTTTGGAGGACATGCAGCAGGTCTTAAATCATTAACTAGCAGCAGGTTTCTTTGCCTCCTTTATTAGTAAATGGGGAGAGATTTTCTAATTGATGCCAAAATAAAAAAAACAAGGCCCTTTTAAGGTTAATATGTCTGTGGTTCTCCAATATTTGTGCAAGTTATTATCCTGGGCTTTTCTTATTCCTCTGTCAAGGTTGATTTGTTTCCCTTTTTGGCATGTCTTCCCATGGATCCTCCTCTTATCAATACATTATTACGTCAAAATGTTGAAAGGGGTTCTGCATACCCTTCTACCTTAAAAACAGGTGGCTTCTCCTTCGGATCTTAAATCTGTTTTGGAGAAATTAATTGTTGCTCCATTTGAATGAACAACAGTTTTGCTAATTGCTATGACTGAAGAAAAGAGATTCTAAGTTGCAAGCTTTCATGGTAAGTCAGCCTTATCTCATTTTCCACAAATATAAGGTTTCCTTAAAAATCCTAGGTGTTCTCCAGTAACAGTTTTTTTGCAAGCATATAAATGAAAAAGAATATTGTAAAGCTTTTCCTCTCTTAAACAAGGTACCCTTAGCAGTTTTTTGTCTGGTTTGCATGTCACTAGCAGACAATTTGATAAAAAGAAATGACTTGGAGAAAGTTTTTACTGAAAAGATTCAAGTGTTTTCTCAACTGGGAGAGTTCTGCAGATATACAGAATCAAATATTGCTTACTAATAGAACAGGCTGCACCATGTGTCTTAGCATGACTAACCTTTATTTTTAGTTAACTTTAGCCTGTCTGTGTAGCTATCAACTTAGAACTTATGGTCTTATTAGGAAAGAAGAACTTAAATATTTGAAGATGTACATAGTTCTGTGTGTTATTGTTAAGTTCATAGATTTTAGGAGTTTTTTTGGGGGGGGGTCTGTTTAAGGGCTTTCAAAAAAACAAAAAGTTATGTAAGATGTGACATGGGCGCAAATGGATGTGACAAGAAACAACTGTGTAAAAGACCAGCCTGTCAAACAGTATATACATGTAACATAAAAGTTGGAGCTAGACATTTAGCAAAAGAGCAGTTCTATATAAAAGGTGGTGTTAATAACTATATAAGAAAATTATGCTTTCTGTAATGTCTTTCAGTCTCAACGATCTTAGAGATAAATATAAAAAAGAAAGAGTAGTAAATTGTATTAAAAATGTAGAGTGCAAATAGCTATGCTACAGGAGACACACCTGAAAAGAACTGAACATGTGAATTTGATAAAGAAAGGTTTTCAGGATGGTTATTCAGCGGAATATCTGGGGCAAAGGAAAAGAGGAATGCTTGTATTAATTGAAAGAGGGAAAAAAGTTATTTATGGAAGATACATAGTACTAAGGGACTACTACGTGGAAAGGGCAGCCACCAAGCTTAGGGGAGCCTATAACAAGGAAGATAACAAGAGAGACCTTGTAGAAGTATTAGAAATATTTTGGAAATGTTATGAAAATTTTATAAAGCAGAGAAATATGGAAATAAAGAACAGGTGCAAATGGAAATGTTTATGGAATAATTAAGTATGCCAAAGTTAGAGGTAGATGAGGCAGTTACTAACATTATAGGAAGGGATGAGATAAAATTTGCTGTGCATAACCAATCTACAGGAAAGTCCCCAGGAATTGATGGTATTTCTGTGGAAGTTTAGAAGTTTGAGAACAAAACTGATAAAGATCTGGAAAGTTTTGTTTAACAGTATTTTAAGAGGAGGAGTACAAGTATCCTGGAAGAAGGTGGTGGTAACTGTAATACCTAACGATGGTAAAGATCCATCGGATCCAGCTTCATACAGGCCCATTTCAATACTAAACCATGATTATGAAGTATTTATGTCTATAATGGCTAAATGAATGGCAAAAGTAGCACCAAAATTGATTGAGATAGATCAGTGTGGTTTTGTGGAGGGGAGGCAAGCATTTAACAATATTAACAGAACACTGATGATCCAGAGGGCAGCAGAATATAAGAAATTGCCACATTTATTGGTGGGTCTTGATGCAGAGAAAACTGGGAATTCATGAGCAGGGCAATGGAAACGTTTGCTTTCCCTGATGCAATTATAATATTGATTAGAAGAATATATGAGTGATCAGAGGCACAACTTAAAGTGGGTGGGGTCCTCTCCGATAATTTCTGCTTGAGTAGAGGAACCAGGCAGGGTTGTCCGCTTTCCCCTTTGTTTTTTGCATTATATTTAGAACCACTAGCAAAGAAAATAAGGGACTCAGAAATTCAAGGATATAATTGGTATGGTAGTCAGGAAAAGATGGCTCTATTTGCAAATATTATTTTACACATGACAAAACCAGAAAGGGACATTACAACGTTGTGGAATGTTTTTAAGACAGTTTCAGATCTTCTCAAGATAAAAAATGAATGAAGCTAAAACAAAGGCAATAGTGGTAAATTATGTACCCACACACAAATTGCTCCAGCACTATCCATATTTATGGGGACATGATAAAATTAAGTATTTAGGAGTATGTATTAAAATGACTCTGTGGAGGCAGCTAAGGATATGTGGGAAGAGACTAAACAGAAGATAATACAAAAATTGAGAAACTGGAAGTTTTGTTATATTGATATGGATGCTAAAATACAACCATTTAAAATGTTTTTAGTCCCTTTAGTCTTACACACAGGTCAAGTATATTTTTATCAACTGGAGAAGTTGTGGATAGCATTTAAAAAAAGAGTTAAAGGATTTTATCTGGGAAGGCAAAACAGCAAGGGTCAAGTGGGATAAGCTGACTTCTACCACTAGAACAAGGCGGACTAAGATTACCTAATTTGAGGGGGTATTTTAGAGCAACACAGTTAAGGCTCTTATACATAACACAAGCAAAAAACTATAATTCAAAGTGGAAAGGAATGATGCTGACACAGGGAGGAAGCTCAAGAAATAAGGAGAGATTGGGATTTTGGATGCAGACTGTTAAGGAGAACAACCAAAATCACACAGAGTATTATATTCATAAAATAGCAGGGAGTATTCTAAGAACCAAACCAGCACGAGAATGGAGAAAAGAGATTTTTCCGAGAGGAATGACTGTGGTCAGTGATATAGGTAAAAAGCAAGAGGGGGCTGGAAATTATTGGAGAAAACTGGCAAAGGAACCAAGGTACTGGGAGCAAATAACTCGAAAGGGAAAGGTAATAGAATGGGAAGAGGCCAATAATTTATTTGGACTGCAGGTTAGAGATTGCCTTCCCAGACTGATATCAGAGTATAGGCAAAGGGAAAGAAATAGGGGGCTCCTGAATGAAAGACCAGCACTGGTAGAGTTTTAATAGAATCTAGAACAGAAACTGCCATTAAAAAGGGAATAATTAGTAAAGCATATACAGTATTGCATGATAATTATAAGAATCAATCAGAAGAGCTTAGAAAGGATTGGGAGGAGAGATTGGATAAGCAATTCATAAAGAGATAATGGAGGGATATATGTATATCTCCCAAATATGCAAGAAAGTCTAGAAGATTTAGGATCTTTGCCTTGGAGTGTATATACAGGTATTTTATACCCCAAGTAGACTCCGAAGAATTTTTCCTCAGGTGGATAGCAAATGTTGGTGGTGTGATGGACAAGAAAGAGGTAGCTGAGAACATATGTTTTGGGAGTGTAATGTGCTGGCAGACTTCAGGGATTCCCTGCAGACTGCTCTGTCAGAGATGCTAGGTGAGCGGGTTGGACTGACTAGAGAGATGATTTTTTTTGAGTTATGATACAGAATTAGAATTGCCTAGACATAGTCGAGCCTTGCTGAGTCTAATTATGGTGGCTGCCAAAAAAAGCAATTGCTAGAAAATGGAAATCAAAGTCTAGATCAACTTTACTAGAAGTAGTAAATATAGTAACAGAGATAAAACAACCAGAATTGGGATCTTTAGAAAAGGGAAGGAGCAAACTACGTAGGAAAAATTGGGAATTGTGGGAATAATATATACAGAGCAAGAATGAGGTTTAAGAGGCAGGATTTGCTTGAGCCATATTATGCAACTACAATTGTTTCAGTGGTGTCTGTGATGTAAACTGTTTGCAACTAAAGCGGTGTCATTTTGTTTTTCATTTATATAAATATAAGATTGCCTTTGTCATATGTGAAAAGTTAATAAAGATGTTTGAAAAAAAATATATAAGGTTTCCTTGAGAACTAATTTTTTCATGCTTAAGGTGGTGTCTGGCTTTACTTTGAGCCAAACTAGCTATCTCCCTGTTTTCTTTCCAGAAGACTGAAAATGAGGGAGAGAGGATTCTTCATACTCTGGATATCCACAGACAGTTTGGGTGTTATCTTGACAGAAAAAAACATCTTCTGAAACATTGATGAGATGTTCATCATCATCATGTTGATCACTGCTGTGGTAGCCCTAGCTATATGGGGTTATATCCTGCCAAGGATGTAATAGCTGGCCAACTTCCAAAGCTTCAGGGCACAGTGTCAGGCAGCTCAAGCTGAACTGACTAAAAGACAAGTTTGGGCACGAAGCCCTCCAGAATTTTATTGCTGGTAAAGAGTATATTCCTGTGAGGCTTTCGAGTATCAGCAGTTGGCTTGTGATTTCCTTTGATGGGCAGGGAAAAAACTTCTATTTTCTTAATTTTTGTTGATGGTTTATCTCATCTTCAGAAAAGTTATTTTAAAGCTAGTCATGTTGTGTTTTAGTGGATTGTGTCAAAACTGTAACTTTTAAATGGAGCACTCGTTTTTTCTGTCAGTTTAAAAGTTATGTGGAGTAACTGAAAACCTTTTTTCTGTGGAGAAATTCTGTTTATTTTACTTCTGTGAGGCTGGTAGTGCTTTGTGCTGTGTGTTTTTTCTCTTTCAAAAAAGTAACTTTTTTGAATTGATGGCGTTTACCAGCAATTGCTGCTTGTCTCCCTAGGAAAGAGGCATCATTTTTGGGTTGACCATGGAGTAGACTGTTGGTGACATGGACAGTCCTTCTACCAGCCAGAAAAAGAAAGTAAAAGCAAACAGCCTTTGCTACCACAGGTGGGTAACACTGCTGTGGCCATTTGATGTACTTCAGACCACTTATCTCTTACCCTGGATCCCTCTGATGTAGCAGCTTATAGCCACTATGGACTGGGGTTAGCAACATCCTTTATGGCTAGTGGGGTCTCTTCAGTAGGAAACGGAGCGCTACTGTTATCGGTCCTGGGAGAGGAAACAGGGAATGTTTCCCTGTTATTTCAGAATGCTGTGCCCATCCCTGGGGAAGTTGCTGTTGCCGTTAGTAACATGGTTAATCCCATTTCTCCTGTCCAAAAGAAAAAGAAAACCAAAAACATATCTGCTCCTCCTCAATTTCCTCTGGATAGGAGTACTTTACTAGGTCTGGCTTAGGATTTAATTCAGGCTATTGACCCTTCTTGTAAGGTAGTTTCTGGTAAAAGAAAGAGAGAGTCCTCATTTGTGTGAGAGATTCAAGATAATAAACAGGAAGACGTAGGAAAGAATACAGGGTTTTTCCTCATATTTCTGATTCTGTCTGTGGAGGGGTTCTCTTTCCCTGAGGCTATTGATAGACTGTGCCAGTGTTTTCATTGGAAGGCCACTGAGTTCTCTGTCTCTCAGAAAATACTTGAGTTGTTACAAGAAGGGATTTCCAGATCCTGCACTCATTCCTCCTGTTTTATCTGTTTTATAGGGTGTGTGTTTGTGTGCGTGTGCGCATGTGTGTGCATTACTGCCTGCATTTTCCTGATAGCCAGCTGCCCATAAAATGGCCGCTAGAATGTATGTATAGCTCCTCAGTCTTTTAAATGTTTATACACTGTTCCCAAACCTGACCTGGCAGTTATAGTTTTAGTTGACCCTACTTCTGCTAAGCACTTAGTTAATTCCAATCCTCCTCTTTCCTATGAGGATGGGAACATTATTGATATGTATCGGAAAGTGTATACTACTACAGCTTTGATTTTCAGAGTTTTGAATTGTCTGGCTCATATGTTAGTTTATGATAGATTGTGAAAGTATGAGGAATGTTTTACCTGCAGTTTCTTGTTGTATGGGAAAATCCAGGTCATTACTCATAGTTTACAGTGTATGTATGCCTCTGTTGATACTACTTTAAGGGATATGGCCACTGGTAGTGTTTTGAGGAGGTTTGCCTGACTGCATTCTCAGAACCTCCTCAATGAAGGTAAAAGTAAGATTTAAAAAAAAAAGTAATCTCCGTGGTATCCCCGAAGTCTCAAAACAACCCAGTAAAGTGTAGTGGGTCCAAAAACAAAACAGTGTAAGAAACTTCTCTGTGTGGAAGATTTTCAGTCCATATATTTGTAGTTAATCACTGTATATTAATCAGATCAGACAATAGTAGTAGAAGTAGCAAACTTAAACTCGTCTTAAGTCAAAACAAAACAAAAAATAATAATAGAAAATATATAATTGTACAGCATTACTAAGTACTCGAAAGTAATCCAAGCAAGGCAGGCAGTCTGTTTCCAGTCGAAAATCCTTTAAGTAGTACACAGATAAGCGATCCAAGTAAAACAAAAATAGAGTAATAATTTCCTCACAAGCTTTATCTGTGATTTTATCCAAGACAATATACTACATGGCTGGAAATATATCAAACTTAGTTCATTTGGCAATCAAAAATATATATATATATGTATGTATATATATATATATATATATATATATATATATATATATATATATATATATATATATATATATATATATATACATATACATATACATTTTGCATGTAAAAATCATTTTCTATTTTCATAACCTGTTAACAAAGATCGCTTTCTTCCTTTTAGACTTCTTCAGGTCTGGGTACAAGAACCCTAAAAACAATCTATAAAAATATATATAGTTGTATAATAAGATTTTAAATTCTCCCTTAGACAGAGGTTTAGTGTGTGGCCCTTCTGCTGCAGAGGTGATCAAAAATGTGATGAAAGGGGCAAAGATGGTCCAGGGAATCTCTTAAGATTTTTCAGCTCTCCTTTTCCAAATTTCCAAAACATTTTCTATCTCCTCATCCACTTCTGGCAAAAGTCAGAATAAATAGCTTCATTAAAATACAGGTAATTAAAATACAGGTAAACTGACATTTAAGAAGAAATGGCAAGGGTGTTCCAAAACTCAACTTCCTAAAACCAAGGCAGTCCAACAAGTCTGCATGACAGTTCAAGAGACCTTGTGAACACCTCCCACCCTGATGACACCCCCCTTCCTTTTTTTTTCCCCCAGAAAGTCTGAATCTCCTTTTTTCCCTTTGGCAACAGATTGTTTCAGAAATGTGTTCTTAAAATCATTTGATGGCAGTGGGACAAAATAACTCCTTTCTAGAGGTAATTCCTCATTTTCCAATTGAGATTCTTGTTTCCACTGGTTCTTCATTATATGATGCCCCAAGAAGTGATAGAACCAAAATGATGTCACTTCACAATATGTTCTTCTTCCTCTTACAAGTGCCCTGGGCAGCACTAAACTTAAATTATGCTTATCATCATTCCCCTGTCCATCTAGACTTCAGACTTTTTTTTTTAAGGTCTTGTGTCTGGATAATATTTTCAGTTCTCTTCCTTACCCTTTTGACTATCCACTGAACCAAGAGTGCTCACAAAGTGTCTAGCTCCAGTTATTGCTCACTGCAGGCCTCAGGGTATCCACATATTTCTGTATTTAGACAACTTGGGTATCTTTGCAGAGTCATTTTCATAGCATCAGTAATCTCTCTCTCTTGGATGACAGAGACAAGCTGGAATTCCAAGAGAACATTGAAAAGTATTTCTTAACTCCTTCACACAAGATTTTACTCCTAGGATGTCAACTTGACACCTTAGTTCAAAGAGCTTTTCTTGCATAGGAAAAAAAATAGATATTTATCTAGATCTATTTTTAAGGTTTTGTACTCCCAGTTTTGGTCACTGCAAGGGAATACTTCAGGATTTTAGGTTTCATGGAATCCGTGATTTTCGTGATACTCCTGGCAAGACTCCCCATGAAAGAAATACAGTGGTATCTGGAATCTTTTTAACTCCAGTATCAACACCCTCATCTGTATTAAATCCCAGTGATGGGGGTTTGTCAGAGAGGTATTTCACTACTCTGAAGCAGTCAGGCACATGAGATGCTTTGGACTTTGGGGAGAAGTTTCAGAACAGATAAAAGTGAGGGGTGGAACATCAAGAACAGAATCAAGTACATACATAACAAGGAGATGCTTGCCCTGATCTAGGTACTCAACTCTCTGAACCATCTTTGGTCCCTGGGACCTCTTCAAGTGGTTACAGACAAATACCACAGTCATGTGGTACATCAACAAGTAAGGGGGAGCCAAGTCATACCCCCCCCTCTTAGCAGATGAGCCATGCTAGCTTGGGATGTAGCTTCACAGCACAGTCTCACTCTACAGGCATCCTACACTCTCTCAGAGCACAATTGTGTGGTAGACAAGCTGAGCAGGACCAGAGCAGACCCTCATGAATGAAAACTAGATCAGGGGCTTTTCTAAGCTTTGATACATCTGTAGGATGTTCTTCAAGTAGACCTCTTTACCGCCTCTCTCTGAATAATCAACTGACAAGATTATATTCCAGGACTCAATGTAAGAAGGCCAGGAAGGCAAATGCCTTTTCTTTTCCTTGGACAGGAATGTTCCTGTGTGCTTTTCCATCCTTTCCACTAATATCCAGGGTACTTCTGAAGATTCAGACGGAATCCCTCAAGATTATTGTGGTGACTACCTTCTGGCCCAGGCATCCATGATTCTTTTTTTGAAAATGTCCGGGAGCAATTATCACAAGCTTCCTCACAGACTGCATTGAGTCAGACAAGAAGAGGAGTGTTTGATATACACCCTGACACCACTTTCAATTGACTGCGTTTATGACATGGTCTTATTTCTCTTTAGGCTTCTGTTTACTAAGGATGGTGCAGCAGGTACAGTACTAATGAAGACAAAGCCTATTATTAGCTAATGGAAAAGGTTTTCTAGTTGGTGCCAACAGCATAAACAGCATCCATACAGGGCTAGTTGTTCTGTGGTTACAAACAGTCCTATGGCTTTTCATTTTTTTAAACTCCTTTATTGAATTATCAGTTGTGACCTGGCAGACTTATATTTATATAAAAGTAATCAAACCATATTAAGTTCATATTTACAAATATTATGCTTCACATATATTGTTATATAGCCTGTAACAAAGGCACTATTACATAAGTTATTTAATTACTGCCTTCTCTTAAACCCCATTCCTCCTCCAAAACATTTTCTGCAATAATTGTTCCCACAATTTCCATTTTTTTCTATGTAATTTATTCCTAACTTTTTCTGAAGATCCCACTTCCTGTCCATTTATCTCTGTTAAAATATTCACTACTTCAAATATACTTGGTTTAGATTTGTATTTCCAGTTTCTAGTACTTGCATTTTTGGCAGCCACTAGAATTAAACTCAACAAGGCTTTATTATGTCTAGGTTATTCATATCCTGTATCCCAGCTCAAAAAACGAATTTCCTTTACTCACCCAGCATTCTCAACAGAGTACTCTAGAAGTTTTTAGTTTGCCAACTCATTACACTTCCAGAACATATGTCCTTCCACTCACTGGTTGCAGTATTCCTAACATCTGGGATTCCCTGCCCAGGGTAGCCCAATGTCCAGACAGTATACAAAAGCCTTCATTTGCTTTAAGGGAAGCCGTTCATCACACTTATGCTCCTCACATAGCATAGGGCATAAAGGTGATGTGCGGACGTACCATCCTCTGAAGAACTTTGCCGCCAGTATGAATGCGTCTCTGGGTCATCGGTCTGAATGCCTACGTCCTGGTTTAGATAGCTGTTGTAGATAAGTGCCCCATTGGGGTTTCATTTTTTTCTTCTCTTTTGATTGCTTCTGGGGATTCTTGTCATCCAGGAAGGGTAAATGCCAGTGTGGGAGACAGATTCCCCCATAAAGACTGCCACAAACAGTATTTATTTTGCCTAGGTACCTCTCATGACCATGCGACCTGCTCTTTCAGGCTTTTGTACAGAAGACTGTGTGTAGTAGGCTTTCTTACCTTGCATTTTATTTGGAGAGTCAGCGACTCAATCTTCTCACTAAGGATACTATGGAAGGAACTTCCCACCCCGAGGGTCAGCCATCAGGGAAGAAGGTTAAGAAACCAAGATGTAATCGTCTGCTGTCCAGCCTCCACTAGATGCTTCTCCTGAGGTGAGAACCCAGAGGTTTAGCCTGCTTTGATGTTGGATTTCTCTGCCACAACCGGGTTGGAGGCCAGCAGGGATCAGTTTTTCAGCATGCCCAATGAGGCTTTGCAGACGTCCATTTTGGATGTTCAGGGGGAGCTACGGTTGATTTTTTTTCCAAGGAGCCTAGGGGTGTTCTTCAGATTTTAATTGGGGAAGAAATCCCTACTACTGTTACTGAAAGCTTTTTTGGGTCAGAGCCTTCTAGGTTTTACATGCAGATGTCCCGTTAAAGAAGAGATACAAAATTAAAGATGTTTCTCATACCCCTAGTGAGCCACAGTGTGAGTAGCAGGCCTTCACTCAGGGTTTGTTTAATGCTTTGATGGCATTGAAACCTCTTCAGCAGGTCTCTGTTCTAGCTCTCCCTTGGTCCTCTACTCCACTTAAAAGACCCAGGGAACAGGAGTCCTCTGAGGGGAAGAGTTGGATTCTGTCCTTTACTCTTCCCAGATTCCTTCTCTGTTGGACTGTGGGTCTGAGGAAGAGGAATGTAACACTTCTAATATGTCCTTTGAAGAAATTTATTTTGGGAACACAATCTCTTGGATGATGGAGTTTTTTTAAATGAGGTTGTGCTCAGGTCTCTGAAATCCATTAGAGCTACTATTAGTTGCTGCAGATGAAAACTCCAAAACTTCTGATATTCCTCCTGTTTTGGCTGCTTTGTTAGTTGCATTTTCAAATACCTCTAAAGCTCCCGATTCTCTCCCTCCTACTCCCAAGAAACTTGACAGGTTGTATAGGATGTCTGAGGACTGTAACTTTTTGTACAAGTGTCCTACTGTGGACTCCTCAGTGGTTTCTGTAGCCTCAGACAAGACCTCTCACTTGCTTCATTCGCCCAAGTTACTGCCTTCTGATAAAGACAGCAGAATCATGGAAAGGCTTGGTAAGAAGGTTTACTCCTCTGCTACCTTGGCTTTTAGGGCTATTAATCATCAGACCCATATGCCCAGGCATGTCTTGGCTCTACTTTCTCAGGCTTGTCTGGTTATTTCTGATCTCCCAGACTTTGAGGATGACACTTCTACTCTTTCCCTGTTCAGGACTTCCTCACAGGTGGTTTATCATTCCATCAAGTGTAGCTATGATGCAGAAGATGCTTCTTCTAGGGCTGCTGCTTTTGGTTCATTGATGAGGAGGTACTCTTGGCTTAGGCTTCAGCCTTTACCTGATGATATGAAGGCTAAATTGATGGAGGCCCCTCTTGATAATAAAAACTTGTTTGGGAAGCTGCTGCTTGATTGTTTAAGGCCTTCAGGATAAGGGGAAGGCCTTACAGGAACTCAGACATGTGTTTGTCTCTCCTGTTCATAAATTTCAGAGAAAGTACCCCAATAAACCAACCTTTGTTCGCAGGCAATTTCGCCTTCTTAATAAGGCCAAAAAGAGTGGCAAGCAGGCTCCTCCTACTAAGCCTACTCAGACTTCAGGGACTTAGAAGTCTTCCTTTCCAGGTAAACCAGGTGCTGTCTGATTATCCCTCTCTTCCCAGCCGCATTCCTCCTTTTTGTGTCTCTCTCTTCCTGTTTGGCTTCAGATTACTCAGGATTCTTGGGTTCTCAAGGGTATTTCATGGTGTGGAAATCCTGCCCCCTTTTATGGACATTCCTCAACCTCTTCAAGAGCAACTCCCTTTTTTCCCAGAGGTGCTTTGAGACTTTTGACTTTGGGTACTATTCAAGAGGTGCCTGTGTCCCAAAGGGGAAGAGGGTGTTTTACTCCAGAATATTTCTAGTTCGCAGAAAAGAGGGTACTTGGAGATCTGTTCTAGACCTGATGTCTCATATAAACACTTTTCTGAAGGTCCCACTTTTCACATGTTTTCCCTTCAGAGTCTATTTCCTGTTTAGCTTTCTCAGGCTTATATGGTGCTTATGCATCTCAAGGATGCTTATCTCCATATTCTTATCCACCCCCTTTTCAGGAAGTTTTTGTTTCTCTGTTGCTTCCTGGCATTTTCAGTTCTCTGCTTTGCCCTTTGGTCTTTCTACTCCCCTAAGAGTATTCACCAAATGCCTTGCTCCTGTGATTGCATTTTGCAGGCTTCAGGGGATCTAAGTATTTCTTACTTCGACAACCTGCTAATTCAGGCCTCCTCTCCAAAGATCCTGTTGCAAAATCTTCATTTTTGCCATTTCCCTTCTTCAGAGCCTGGAGTTCACAATAAACTTCAAAATGTCTTCTCTGACTCCTTCTCAGGGCCATGTTTTTCTAGGTTGCAGGATTCAGGCTGTGCCTATGCTGGCATCCCTGCCTTCTCCCAATGCCTTAACTTTTATTTCCTTCTTTCAAATTCTTCTTCCTCTGGCCTCCATTACAACCAGGGTGTTTCTGAGAGCTCTGAATTTCATGGCATCCACCATCCCTATGCTCCCTCTAGCTAAACTCTACATGAGAAAGTTTCATTCGTTCCTGACGTTAGTTTGGCTTCAACATGCACATCCCCTAGACTTTGTAGTTTGTCTTCTTCCTTGTCTCAAAAAGGAACTTCCCTGGTGGAACCAGCAGTTGTTTCTTAATCCTGGGCTTCCTTTTCATCTCCCTCTTCCCTCTCAGGAACTGTTCACAGATGCTTCAGATGGGGGATGGGGAGCAGCTTTTGGCTTCCTAAAGGTACAGGGGGTGTGGTTGCCTCTTCAGCGAAAGGAGCACATCAGTGTCAGAGATGGGAGCTCTCTTGTTGACTCTTCAGACTTTTCATCCTCTTTTCTCCTCAGGGTGTCTCAAGGTATGTACAGACAAAACCACAGTGATGTGGTGCATATAAACAAATGTGGGGGAGGGGGCCCAAAGCTTACCTTCTTTGCCAGTTGGCACTCTTGGTATGGGATTTTGCTGTCCAGTAGACTCTCTTAACTCAATCCCACAAATGGATGCTTCACAGGGATGTGTTTCTAGACATTGTCCACCAGTGGGGTACTCCACCAGGAGATCTTTCCCTCCTCTCTGAACAGACAACTTCCTCTATTTTGTGCCAGAGTCCTATCTCATCTGGTATTGAAGGTGGGACACCCTCTCTTTTTCCAGGAAGGGGATGTTTCTTTTTGCATTTCCTCCCCTTCCCCTCATTCCAAAAGTCCTGTTCAAAATTCAACGGGACGCTGCCGAATCTCGTTGGTGACTCTCTTTTGGCGAAGACAGCATTGCTTCCCTCTTCTTCTGCATTTAGCCAAGGGCAGTCATCACAAGTTACCTCACAAGGAGGACCTACTCGCACAAGACAAGGGATCACTCATCTATTCCCACCTGTCTACTCTTCAGCTGACTCTGTGGGTGATAGGATTTTGATTCCACAAATTCACCTTTTTTCTGAGGATGTGCTTAGGGTTCTGCAGGAGTCCAAGAAAGCCAATACTAGGAAATCCTACTTATTCAAATAGAGGTTTTCCATTTGGTGTCTTTCTCTTAACCTGGATCTACGTACTGAGGATGTTCCTTTGGTTCTTTCTTATTTGTGTTAATTGCTCAATGGTGGTTTGGCCTATTCTTCTGTTAAGGTCCACTTATCAGCTATCTCTGCTTGTGTGCCTTTATCTTCTCCTTTATCTTCTAGATTTGAAGATAATTCCTTAAAGGTGTCCTTCATATTAGACCTCCCAGGACGCCTGTTCCTCCTCTCCCCTGGGATCTTAACTTTGTCTTGGAGAAGTTAAATCAGGCTCCTTTTGTGTCTGCTGCTTTAACTTCCTTGCAGCATTGCTCTTGGAAGATTGTACTTTTGCTGGCCCTAACTTATACCAGACAAGTGTAGCCCTTATAGCTTGTCCTTCTTTTTTGGTGTTTCATAAAGGCAGATTGTTCTTACAGTACTAATCCTCCTTTTATGCCTGAAGTGATTACTTAGAGTTCTCACTTAATCAATCTATTTATTTGCCTACTTTTTCCCTTCTCTACATTCTGCCAGCAAGAGGTTTTTGCATAGTTTGGAAATGCATAGACAACTCTGATTTTCTTTGGCTAAGACCAAGTCTACTTGGAAATGTGATCAGTTGTTTGTTTCTTTTCATTATAGGTCCCTAGGATTAGCTGTATCCAAGCAAACTGTTACTTCTTGGATCTCAAAGGCTATTTCTTTTTGTTATTCATTTCATGGTAAGAACCTTCCTTCTTCTGTGAAGGCTCATTCTACTAGGACTGTGGCTTATTTTGGTGTTTGTTTCAAGGGTTGGATAATAACTGTATTCTTGACGCCACTATCTGGACTTCTGTGCATACTTTTGCTAAGCACTGCAAGTTGGATGGAATCTCCAGAGCTCAAGCTGGTTTTGCTAGGGCCATCCTTTATGGCTTCCTAGAGGGCTCTGCTGGTCCCCCCCCCCCCCAGGTTTCTTCTTGAGCTTTGGCACTCTCCCAGAGGTTAAAGATACTGCAGCCAGTGAATGGAGGGACATAGTACAGTTGTGTAAAATCTTATCATAATAGTAGATGTCCTTTCCTTCACTGTTGCAGTATTCAATCCCTCCCTCCTCTCCTGGTTCATTTCTCTCCTGGATGTTTTGGTTGCCTCTTGTTTTTCTTTGGACTGGCTTTCCTACTGAGGCTCTCAGTTTTGAGGATGGTACATCTGCACATTACCTTTATGCTACTCAAGGAGCATATGTGTGACATATGGTGTACCTTAAAGCAACTGAAAGCTTTTGTATACTGGCTGGATGTTGGACTACCTTAGGCAGGGAATCCCAGATGTTAGGAATACTGCAACAGTGAAGGAAAGGACATCTACTGTTATGTTAAGGTTTTATATTACTGTACTTTCCCAGTTAACCCCTCCTTCCCCATCACACCTCAGACATTTATCTGCCTCAGGAAAAATTCTTTGCAGGCTGCTTAGGGTATAAAAGTATCTTTGCATTCACTTACAGGCAAATATCCTAAATCTTCTACACTTTATTGCATGTTTGGGAGCCATACATCTGTCCTCCCATTGTTACTTTGTGACTTGCATATATAATTTCTCTTCCCAGTCATTTCCTGACCTCTTCTGATTGATTCCTGTAGTTGTTTTGAGTATTTTATATGCCCTACTAATTATCCCTTTTTAACAGTAGCTCTTGTTCTATTTTCAGTTAAAAACTCAATCAGTGCAGGTCTTGTACTTAGGATTCCCCTGTCCTTTTCTCTTAGCTTGCAATCCAAGTATCTTCTTGGCCAATTCCCATTCCATAACCTTTCTTTCTCTAATTATTTGTTGCCAATACCTTGGTTCCTTTACCAGCTTCCTCCAGTAAATTCCAGTCCCCTGTTATCTATTCTGTGTACCCCTAATTTCAGTCATCCCTGTCAACATAATCTCCTTTATCCAATTCCATGTTGCCTTAGTTCTTAGTGTACTTTCTACTATTTGAATATGATATTGTATAGAACTGTTATTTTCCTTAAGGATCAGCATCTAAAATCCCAATGTTCTTCATCTCACATTGCTGCAGTCCTTACACTTGGGTAGTCCGCTGTTGACTGACATCAGTCATATCCTCAGTCTTTTGCCGCATGGTCCGATGCAGAAGCAGCATTGCAAGTGCGGTTGGCGTTCTGAAATTTTTCGATTTCGGAGTTTCAGACCGAGTCGGAATATTTTAGTTTTTCTTGCCTCAGTGGTTTACCGGATGTCAGAAAAAGTGAATAATTGTATTTCTTGTGGGAAACAGATAAGAGACCATCATACTTTGTGTATTCCTTGTTTAGGGCCTGAGCACGGCGTTGTTGGGTGTCGCTCTTGTGCTAGATTCAACTATAAAGAGAAGGTTGGATTGTGCCAGGTTAGTCTTGAGCGGTGCAATTATAAAATGCCGTTGGATGCTGACAAAGCAGTTAAGCCTAGGCTAGAAGAAGCTGGTTCTTTAGAGGTTTGGGATCCCAGGAGAGACTTTGTTATTGCAGGATGTGGCCTCTCAGGAGGCAGGTCAGGCTGAAGGGGCTTCTCAGGTTACTATACTCCCTCCCTTCCTAGGGTGGTTAGGCCCTCTCCTTCTGTTTCCAAGGCTTCTCCCAGAGGCAGGCCAGGTTTAGCTTCAGTTGGTGTCACTAGTTCTTCAGGAACTGTGCCCAAGAAGCATATGCTTAAAATGGCAGAAGATTTGATTACTTTGATTAGGGTTCTTTGCCCCTCCTGATAAGAGACCTAGGGTGGAGCCTGAGCTAGGGAGTTTTGAGCAGGCGATGTTTCAGAGTCTTGCTGAAGACTTGCAGGAGTATTCTCCTTATTCTGATTCTGATGTGGATGATTCTACTCCTTCTGCTTCTCCTCCTGAGGATTTTTCTTTTCAGAAACTCTTCATTCCATGAGGGAGCATTTTAAGTGGGAAGGTCAGGACTTCTCTGATTCCAGGAAAAGGCTTAGGGAATTTTTGTTTTTACCCCAGCATAGGCCTTTGGCTATACCTCCTGTTTTGGATGTGGTGGAAGATGTTTTACAGAGGCTTCTCTTAATCCTGATTCTTTGCCTCCTGCTCCTGTTAAACCGGATAGGTATTACAGGGTGCCTGAAACACATAAGTATATGTTTAAGAGTCCTAGGGCAGACCCAGAAACTGTTAGTCAGGGGCCTAAAGGTGTTAAGGCTTCTGTTGTCAAGAATCCGGTTCCTACAGATAAAGAGGCCAGGGCCTTGGATAGATGGGGAAAGAAAGTTTATACTTCTTCCACTCTAGCTATGAGGGCTTTGAATTGCCAGTTTCACATGTTGAAATACCAAAACTATCTCCTTTCACAATTGAAGTCTAAGGTTGATGCTCTGGCGGAAGGTATTGATTGTAAAGAGTTACAAGATTTAGTACATGTTTCTGAACAGGTGGGTAAGCATTCTTTGCAATGTGGTTTTGATGCTGTACAGGCCTCGTCTAGGGTGGCAGGCACGCCTGGCTGAGGGATCAGAATTTATCTGACCATGTTAAAACAAGGATTTTAGATGCTCCTTTACAATCTGATGTGTTGTTTGGTTCTCCTGTTGAGGCAGTTTTAAAGAAAATGGAAGACAAGGCTAAGTCTATGCAGACTGTTAAAGATTTTTGCAGGTTCAGCCTCCAAAGTTTAGTAGAAATTGGCCTACTAAGGGGTGGATCCTTCTTATGATTCCCAGTCTAGGGGTAGATCTAGACGTGGTAGGGGCAGAGCTCAGGGCTCTTTCAGGCCTAGAACAGGGAGTTCTCCTGCACAGTCTTGGTGAGGGCAGGGGTCAGTCCTTTCGTAAACAGACCCAATGACCTACCTTTTCAGCTGCCAGAACCTTCTCGTCTGGCAGCACCTTTGGGAGGAAGGTTGGCACTTTTCAAAGAAAATTGGAGTTTAATTACCCAAGACAGATGGGTATTGGATATCATACACCATGGTTACAGGTTTTATTTCCATACCTTGCCTCCTTTCAAAGGCATGCCAGACGTTCCTCCTCAACAAAGAATAGAGGCTCACAAGCAAATTTCTCTGTTACTCCAAATAGGGGCCATACAGCCGGTCCCTATGCCAGAAGTGGGCCTAGGATTTTATTCTCGCCTGTTCCTAGTACCAAAGAAAGGGAACACATGGAGACCAATTTTGGACTTATCTATCCTCAACACTTATCTGGACATTCCCAAGTTCAAAATGTTGACGTTACAGCAGCTTTTACCTCTGCTGGGCAAAGATCATTGGATGGCAACTTTGGATCTCAAGGAGGCTTATCTTCATGTTCCTATCAGACTGAGTTGCAGGAAGTATCTGCATTTTCGAGCTGGGACTTCTCATTATCAGTTCTCTGCATTGCCCTTTGGCTTATCTACTGCCCAGAGTGTTCACGAAAGTTCTGGCTCCAGTGATAGCTTTCCTCAGGTTAAAAGGAATACAGATCTATCCTTATTTGGACGATTGCCTGATTCTGGCTCAAGGCTTCTTCATCATTTGGATTATGTGATAGCAGTGCTAAGATGCCTGGGGTATTCTGTGAACGAAATAAAGTCCAGTCTAGTACCCTCTCAGGACATGTGCTTTCTGGGTGTGAGACTGAATACAGCATCCCAGATGGCCTTTTGACCCCGGACAAACAAAAGAATCTTTCCCTTTACTTTCATCAGTTGTCTCATCAGTCCAGGCTGACTGCAAGGACAGTCCTTCAAGCCTTGGGGTTCATGGCATCTTGTATTCTGGTGCTTCCCAATGCCAAACTGCATATGAGGAAGCTACAATGGTATTTCAAAAATGTATGGACACAGCACTGCCAGGATTTGGACACTGTCATTCAAATAATACCTTGCATTCAAAAGGAATTGTTGTGGTGGGCTCAGGAATGTCACCTAAACAAGGGACTCTCTGTGACCCGGCCAGAGTCAGATTCTAACGACAGATGCCTCAGACAAAGCTTGGGAAGCTCATCTGAATGGAAAGTGGATACAAGACAAGTGGCCTGCCAGACTACAACATCTACATATCAACTTGAAAGAGATGTTAGCAGTCCAGTTTGCATTAATAGCTTTCAAGGATTTACTTCTTCCAGGGCAGGTGTTGATTCTAACAGACAACACAACTGTCATGTGGTACAGCAACAAGCAGAACACATTCTTATCCTCTATGCAGGCAAGCAATGATTTTGTGGGAGACTGCTCTCAGTTTACAGCTAA